>NC_056745.1:561695307-561745307 GCF_019279795.1 Protopterus annectens
TTTGTCCCCATGTTTGTGATGATGAGATCTAGTATATTTTCTCCTCTTGTGGGGACGGTGACTAGTTGTTCCATGGCATTTGAATTTATGAACTCCAGGAACCTTTGGGCTAGAAAGTTGGGGCTTGAGTAATGTTCCCCAGTCTATATTCGGGTAGTTGAAGTCACCCAATATGATGGTGTTTGGTGATACATTTATACCCTCCAGTGTCTTCAGGAAGGCTGTGTGGGTTTCCTGAGTTTGAGAGGGTGGCCTGTAGCATGCTACAAATTGTAGAGCAGTTTTGCCTATGGTTAATTGCACCTGGATGGTTTCCGATGCTTCGTGCGTAGCCACCAACCTGGAGGTGTGGGTATCCTTGATGAATATGGATACACCCCCTCCTTTTGTGGTACGGTCCGGGTTTTGGGGCCGGAACGCATGATATGAGGTAAAACCTGATAGTGCTGGGGTTTTCTCAGGAGCCTTGAACCAGGTTTCAGTCACAGCACAGACATCGATGTTCTCCATACTGAGAAGGGCCTCGAGTGCGTGCATTTTGAGATTTAGACTTCTGGCATTGAGCAGCATTACCCTTAGTTTCTTCCCGTTTTTGTTTTCTAGGGTGGTAGGTTTAGAATTTGAGCCTTACCTAAAAAAGGCACTATGGGGGTGGCAAGAGCCTTAGCCAATATCCAGAATCCCAGGGGTGACAGGTGCAAGCCGTCCCTTGCGAAGCAGCGTGGCTTGTCAAGCATGTCATCCCAAGCAGACAGACACTGGATCCCCTTTGAATGACACCAGAAATTAAGCCAATTGTTAAAGCTGATCATCTTGTCACTGTATTGTGGCATCATTCGTGGTGAAGGAAGGATACTGCTCAGGGTCAGGGTCATACCTGCCTGGGCTACATAATCAGAGAGCTCCTCTATGTCTCTTTTCATGTAGTCCAGGGAGGAATGTCTCAGGTCGTTCACACCAGCATGGACAATGACTGTGTCATACTTGTACTTGCCGTGGAGTGACCTGAGTGCTTGTGTTATGTGGCGGATTCTAGCGCCCGATAGGCAGCTTACCGTGACCTTCTCCTTGTTCAGCCTGATGAGTGGGACGTCAGTGTGTCTGACTATGGTGTCACCTATGACAAGTATGTTTGGTGTTGTATTTGGCCTTAAGGGCAGTGACTGCTTTGCACACTGATTTTGTTTTTTATGTGTTGTTTGTGTGGTGTCTTGAGTTTGCAGTTGCTTGGGTGTCTGCTTTGGAGGCCTTTGCTGTTTAGGCAAATTTTTACTCAGAGCCTCCGAGTATGTCTTAGTGTGTTTATGTGTTTGATTCAGTGGTGTGGTTGAGTTATGTGAGACTTGTATTGTGGTGTGTGTAGTTGCCTTCTCCTCCTGCCTGGTCTTGCCAGTCCTGAGTTGAGAGAGCTCAGCCTACAGTTTGGCTAAATAGCTGCATCTCTCGCAAGTGTTAGTGTTATGTGGGAGGAGGAGAGGGTTGTCCGTGTACATGAGGCAATTGGAACATTGCCTCAGCATTCCCAGATTCACCAACTGGGCAGGAGAGGACGCCAGCATCTGACCCTTCGACATACTAGAAAGAATTATGAGTTGGTATGAGACAGAAAAGTAGAGGGCTTAGCAGGGAAGTGGGCACTCCTGGGGGGTTTTGCAAGTGAGGGATTTGTATAATATACGAGTGCTTGACCTGCAAAGAAAATGCTTATAAGACAAGGGATATGCTTTTAAGACAAGTGCTGAGCTTTTTGAGAAGAAAAAGTAATTAGGAACAAGTGCTGTGCTTTTTAGTGAAGGTGTAAACTGTTTAGGTTCCTAACAGAGCAGTTCTAAGGGAAAAATTGAAGAACAGACTTTATGGAGCTAGAAAAAGTTTAACCTTGTTAAACCGGCGCTGCCCGATGCTGCTCTAGTGGCAACTCCGCGCTAAATTGCGCTAAAGCACGTTAAGGCGTGCTTGATAGCAGGGGCTGGAAAGAAGCAGGAATAGACCCAAAACGGACAATAAAACTACAGTTTCAAGTCAGTAACCGCTCCTACGGTGGGCAGGGAAGCTGCTCAATGTTATTCACTGCCAATGATCAACAGAGAGACTTTCCTTTAGCCCAAGCAAAAATGGCCTCACAGAAACTTACAAACAGTTCAGGAAACAGCAAGCCTGTAACTGAACTTTTTTAAATCTCAGAAAAGTGGGAAAAAAGCAAGATTTTTTTTTTGTTTTTGTTTTTTCAGAGATAGCAGAGGTTCACAGGTAATATCAAGTTATAACAGTGCAGTAAATGACCCCACACAAGAGTGCTAGGTCAAGGACAGAAAATATGCAAGTTTTGAGTAAAAAACTATTTAAAATTAAGTGCAAACAGGAAATTCAGTAAACAACTTTTGGTTGTGCTCTAAATACAGCTACTAATGCAGAAATCAAGTTTAACAAGCCAGAAAATGCTCAAACTAGGCAGCTATGCAGAAAAACTTAGCAAATAAACAGAGAAGAAATACTTAAAATCTCCAAAGTGACTCCCTTCTTCTCTCAGCGTTTTCTCCTCTTGGTGGGTGCTTCACCAACAGCCAACAAGCCTGAAAAGACGCCAAAACCACGAGGCAACAAGGTTTTAATAGAGGAAGATGAAGGAGTTTTGGAAATGACCCCTGTTGGCCAATAAAACTACAGTTTCAAGTCAGTAACCACTCCTACGGGGGGCAGGGAAGCTGCTCAATGTTATTCACTGCCACTGATCAACAGAGAGACTTTCCTTTAGCCCAAGCAAAAGTGGCCTCACAGAAACTTACAAACAGTTCAGGAAACAGCAAGCCTGTAACTGAACTTTTTGAAATCTCAGAAAAGTGGGAAAAAAGCAAGATTTTTTTGTTTTGTTTTTCAGAGATAGCAGAGGTTCACAGGTAATATCAAGTTATAACAGTGCAGTAAATGACCCCACACAAGAGTGCTAGGTCAAGGACAGAAAATATGCAAGTTTTGAGAAAAAAACGATTTAAAATTAAGTGCAAACAGGAAATTCAGTAAACAACTTTTGGTTGTGCTCTAAATACAGCTACTAATGCAGAAATCAAGTTTAACAAGCCAGAAAATGCTCAAACTAGGCAGCTATGCAGAAAAACTTAGCAAATAAACAGAGAAAAAATACTTAAAATCTCAAAAGTGGCTTCCTTCTTCTATCAGCGTTTTCTCCTCTTGGTGGGTGCTTCACCAACAGCCAACAAGCCTGAAAAGACGCCTAAACCATGAGGCAACTAGGTTTTAAGAGAGGATTATTTTTTGAATTCCAGTATTATCACTGTAATTTGATGTAATTTTGGCACAATTGCATATTTTCTTTGTAATGTAAAATGCACATTTTATTTTCTTTTCTTTTTCCTTGAAAGAAGTTCCTAAAACTTCACGTTTGGTGTTTAGCCTGTATACATTATTCTGCATTAAGTTATTTTCTTGTAGAAAATGACATTTGCATTATTTAATTTAAAATATGTATATAATTCTCCCCCTTTACAGCCATCGCTGAGTCCATTTATAAGTAAGGGTAACACTTTTAAATGTGCTATGGACTTGCTTTATTGTTACTTGAATATGTAATTATCCACAAATACCAATTAGAATGATTTGTCAGTGTACGTTGTGCTACATGTGTGTTACAACTTAAAATACATAGGCATGCTTTCTCAAAACAATCTGCATGTTATAATTAAGTATAACATTAAATTGCTTCCTACCTAGTATGCCCATCTTAATGTACCTGTACCCTAAAATGGATACCCAAGCAGTGTGCCTAGATGAGAACTCCTGTGCATTTGTTGTACGTAAGTACTATATATAAGTACTATATAACAGATTAAATCAGTTACCAAGTCATATTCGTACTGCAGAATGTTATCCATCTTGATCATGCTAATAAACAGTGTGCAATACATTAGTCAGATGTTTTATTTATTTATTTTACATTTGTTGACCAGGATAATCCGACTGGATATATGTCCATTTTCAGCGGAGGCCTGGGGAGAAAAGCTCCAATAGACAAAATTACAAAGACTACACAACAATTAGATACATAGAAAATATAAGACAAGTAGTTGCGTACATATACAATGGTTTAGTAATGATGTTCTTCGTGTTTCACTGTTGCAGTCATCACACTTGGATTATCTGCCTGCAGGTAGCCCTCAGTCGGCCTGAATACCTGAGACTTAGTATTTCTGCTTCAGTTGCTGTTGCTCCAGGTCTGAGGTCAGGTTGCCAGGGGTATAAAAGCAAGCAGCAGACTCCATTGCATCATTCTTTCTTGCAGAGGAGCCAGAAGCAGTTCACTTGAGTGCCGGTCGGACGCTACCTGAATTTTTGTTTCCGAATTGAGTTATCCTGAAGTCTTCTAAAGCTAACTACCCCACTGGGGATCCTTTTTTCTTGCTCTAACCGATGTCAGAAAAATTTAACAATTGTCTTGCCTGTGGAAAGCAAATACTACAGCGAGATTTCCATTCTTACTGCATCACCTGTTTAGGCCCAGACCACAACGTACCTCGCTGTCGGTTTTGTGCCTTGTTCATTGTCCGAACTATTTGTTATCAGGCCATTATTGTCGCTAAATACTTTCGTATTTCAATGAATTCAATGGATTCGCAGGTCTCTACTGAGACCCGTTTGGAGTCCAGTATGCCACGAGACTCTTCGACAACGGAACCTGTGGATGTCACTACCTTGGATGGGTCCAGAGCCACTGAGCAGTCACCGGCTTCTGAGGAAGTTCTTTGCACTACCGATATTCAACACAAACCGACGACTTCTTTCGCAACTTCAGTTCTGTCTAAAACTACCAAGTTTCTAAGGCCAAGAGTACGCTCTACGCCAAAAAAAATGAAGACCCAATCTCATGCACCTGCTTCCTTGACACCACATCAAATGCTTAAAATGGCAGAAGACCTTATTATGCTGATTAGGGGAAGTCAGCCTTCCCCTGCTAAGAGAAAAAGAGACCTGTCCCCAGCAGCTTTAACAGACCAAGAGTCTGACAACTCTGAGGTATATGATTATGAAGACATGCCTTTATCTGCTTATGAGGATTCAGACATAGAGGAATCCATTCCCTCTGCTTCTCCTCCAGAGGATTTTTCTTTTGGTGAAACCTTACATACTTTAAGAGAGCATTTCCACTGGGAATGCCAAGACTATCCTCAGTCCAAAAAGACACTCAGAGAATTTCTAGATTTCCCACAACATAGGCCTTTAGCAATACCCCCAGTCCTGGATGTTGCGGATGATGTCTTTATGGAATCCAGTTTAACTTCTGGTACCTTACCCCCTGCTCCTAGAAAACCAGACAGGTACTACAGTGTCCCTGACTCTCACAAATTCCTTTTCAAAAATCCTACTGCTGACCCAGAGGTTATCTCCCAGGGTCCTAAAGGTATCAGAGCAACCACAGCTAAGAATCCCACCCCTTTGGACAGGGATTCCAGAGCTTTAGACAGATGGGGTAAGAAAGTATACACCTCTGCAACTCTCACCATTAGGCCCTTGAACTGCCAGTTTCACATGCTGAAGTACCAACAACATATTATGGAACTTATTAAGCAAAAAATAGCTACCTTTACAGACTGTGCAGAAAGTAAAGAATTACAAGAGCCTTATGCATTCTGCAAGCGAAGTCAGCAGGCATACTTTGCAATGTGGCTTTGATGCCCTAGAAGCATCTTGCTGGGCAGCAGTCACTGGTTCTGTACTGGGAAGGCATGCTTGGCTTAAGGAGCAGACCTTGCCAGACCATGTCAAATCAGAATTACTAGACGCTCCTTTGAACAAGGACAATCTCTTTGGCACCAAAGCAGAAGAGGTTCTTAAAAAGATGGAAGAAAAAGCTAAATCTATGCAGGCAGTCAAAGATTTCTTGCAAGTACAGCCTCCTAGATTCAGTAGGCATTGCCCCTCAAAACATTGATCCTTTTCAGCCCCCTCAAGGCCATCTCAAACTAGACCCAGAGGAAACCAACCCCCCAGACTACAATCTCAGGGTATGCAGAGATCTACGCAATGGAGTGCCTCCACTTCAAAAACAGGGAGTGCTAAGCCACCCCCCTATAGAAAGCATTCACAATGACTTCTCCACTCCCCACCTCTGTCCAACTACTTGTGCCCCTAGGAGGAAAACTAGCCCATCATGCAAAAAACTGGACTTCCAGCACCAAAGACCAATGGGTGCTCAACATTGTATCCCAGGGGTACAAATTTTACTTCCACTCACTGCCAACCCCAAAAGGGTTCCCAGAACTTCCTCCAAACCAGTGGGCAGAGACACAAAACCAAGTTCAATCCCTGCTCTCTATTCCAGACTTTTTCTGGTACCCAGAAAAGAGGGCACTTGGCACCCTATTCTAGATCTGTCCATTCTAAACACCTTCCTAGTGGTACCAAAATTCAAAATGCTTACCTTGCAGCAGCTTCTTCCTATGCTGGCCAAAGATGCCTGGTTAGTCACCCTAGACTTAAAAGAAGCCTATCTGCACATCCCTGTCAGGAACTCTTGCAGGAAATGTCTATGCTTCAGGGCGGGATCTATGTGTTGTCAGTTTTCTGCATTTCCCTTTGGCTTATTCACTACTCCCAAAGTATTCACAAAATGCTTGGTTCCAGCCATTGCCTACTGCAGACAGAGAAAAATTCAAATTTACCCGTACTTGGATGACTGCCTGATTCAGGCAGACAGTCAGGAAATGCTGTAGCAGCACCTGGCATTTGTAAAGAACCTTCTAACCTCCCTGGGGTACACCATCAACGAAAATAAATCAAAACTAGTCCCCATTCAAAATATTGTATTCCAGGTTGCAAGCGTGGACACAGCATCCCAGGTGGCATTCCTTACTCCAGAGAAACAAGTCTATCTGGTAGACTACTTCACTCAAATGGCCACCAGAACCCAGCTGTCCACAAGGAAAATCCTGCAGGCCCTAAGGTTCATGGCCTCGTGTATCCTACTAATTCCATATGCCAGACTGCATATGAGGAAACTTCAGTGGTACTTAAAAGGTCTTTGGTGCCAACATTCTCAGGACCTAGAAACTGTTATTCCTATCATGGCTTGTGTAAGGAAAGAGTTTCTTTGGTGGGCAGCAGCATGCACCACAACAAGGGACTGCCCTTTACTCAACCCCATGCCACCCAGACCCTAACCACAGACGCATCAGACTATGCCTGATGGGCACACCTCGATGACAAGTGCATTCAGGGACACTGGAGCCCAAGTCAAGTTCATCTGCACATCAACCAAAAAGAGATGCTAGCTGTTCAGCACACTCTAACAACTTTCAGATCCCTGCTCTCACCAGGATCCCTGCTAATAAAAACAGACAACACCACAGTTATGTGGTACATCAACAACCAGGGGAGAACCCACTCTTACCCACTCTGCAGGCTAGCCATGGCCCTGTGGAACACGGCCTTAGACATGCAGGTCCATCTGCAAGCTCAATTACTGACAGACAAACAAAACTCACTGGCAGATGACTTAAAGCAGAAATCTCCTAGACCCACACGAGTGGCAATTAGAGCCCAGCACCTTCAGCCTACTGATTCAGAAATGGGGGGACCCCAGAGGTGGATCTCTTTGCCTCCTCCTGCAGTCACCAGCTCAGCAAATTCTGCACCAGGGCACCTCACAGCAGGGCCTGGAAAGTGGATGCCCTATGCTTCCAGTGGGTAAACCTGTCAGTCTATCCATTTCCCCCTCTGCCCCTTTTCTCAAGAATATTGCTCAAGATAAGACAGGACAGACCAAGGACAATTCTGAATGCCCCGGACTGGCTAGCACTGGTACCCACTCCTGCATAGCCTTCCACTGGTACCACCCTGGCACCTACCCCAGAGCCCAACCCTGCTCGGCAGGGGGGACAGATCTTGTATCTGCAACTGCAAACCCTAAATCTTGCAGCCTGGCTTATTCCTTGACTTCTCCCCCAGTGACCAGCCTAAGCAAGCAGATGCTGGATGTCATTCTTGAAGCCAGAAGACCCAGTACAAGGAAATCCTATGCTGATAAGTGGAAAAGGTATTGCTCCTGGATCCATTCTAAAGGAGAGGACACAACTCTGCTCTCCCTACCTCTAATCCTGGATTACTTAGCGGATCTACTCCACAGAGGCCTTTCTTTCTCCATTAAGATTCATGCCTATGCTATCTCGGCTCATTACAATTCTGAGCCTCTCCTATTCTCTAACCCTCTCATCAAACAGTTCCTGAGAGGGGCAAACAACTTAAGGCCACCAAAGAGAGCACCCGACACTTCTTGGGACCTTAACTTTATACTGGAAAAGCTCACATTACCCCTTTTTGAGCATGCAGCGTCAGCAGACTTAAAATTCTTCTCGTGGAAAAAAGCATTGCTCCTGGCCATCACTTCAGTGAGAAGAGTGTCTGAGCTACAAGCACTTATGGCAGTGGAACCCTTCATTATTTTTCATGCTGACAGGGTCTCCCTCAGGACTAATCCTTCCTTTATGCCCAAAGTGGTGTCCAGTGTGGCTCTCAACCAATCTATCCATGTGCCATCCTTTTTTTCCTAACCCTCAAAATAAAGGGGAATGGATCCTGCACTCCTTGGATGTTCACAGACAGCTCAGATTCTACCTGGATAGGACTAAGCCCTTCAGGAAATCTGACCAGTTATTACTCAGTTTTGCACCAGGGGCAGAGGGCAAGGCCATTTCGAAACAGGCAATTTCCAAATGGATAGCTCACTGTATCCATTTCTGCTACAAAACACCATGGGAAACCAACCCCTCAGGGGTTCAGAACACATTTCTCTAGGGCAACTTCTACCTCTACAGTGTTCCACAGGGGAGTCCCTACCAGGGACATTCTGGAGGCTGCTACCTGGAGTTGTGTACACACATTCGCCAAGCATTACCACCTGCCTATCTTTTATAAATCCAGGGCGGGTTTTGCAACTGCAGTCCTGCAGGGCATACTAGCCAGCCCAAACACTTCTTGACTGCCTCCACCCTTTTTACAGCTTTGGGAATCAACCCATGTGTGATGACTGCAACAATGAAACACGAAGAACATAGTAAAGTTGTGTACACTTAACCTAAATGTAGTGTTTGAGTGTATTCACTGTTGCAGTCCTGGTTTCCCTCCCTCCAGCCCCCATGTCTCTCTCTCTCTCCTGTCTGTGTATAATACTCACCCCTAGCAGGGGTATTGCTATTGGTATTTACTTTTTACTGTTTGTGTTTTTCCCAGCATAGCTTAGCTCCCTATTGGGGGGCTCCTGACGTTTGAGGCAAGAAAAACTGATGTAATGGCATCGGCTGCCTGTTTTTATACCCCTGACGACCTGACATCAGACCTGGAGCGACAGCAACTGGCACAGAAATGTTAAGTTTCTGGTATTCAGGCCTACCGAGGGCTACCTGCAGGCTGATAACCAAAGTGTGATGACTGCAACAGTGATTACACTCGAGCATCTTCATTTATGGTAAGTGTACACACAACTGTACTTTCCCAATAGGGACTCACAAGTTACATGGTCTGACACATTAAAAACAAAAAAATCATCAGATTGGAGTAAAACATAGTTGAGTATTAAATGTTTAAGATATTATTTAGGTAGGATTTTATTTTGTAACTTAATCAGGGTTGATACAGGGACAAAGCCACTTCACTTTGAAATACTGTTTGATGCTTTTTTTTTTTTTTTTGAAGAGACTTGGGGAGGATTGAAGGGTTGTATAGTTTGGCAGTTAATTCCAGGTTTTGCCAACAAAGTTGGCAAACAGGGATTCACCAGTTGAGTTATTAGCTTTGTTGGTTTGGACCAGTAGTTTGTTGGATGATCATAGTGACCTCAAGTTGTTGTATGGTTTTATAATATTTATAAGTGAGGGGGTATCTTCAAGTTGGTATAAAATTTTGTGTGCTGTTAAGAGTTGATTGAATTGGGTAGTTCTAGCCACTCTAGTTGTTTAAGGTTCTGGCAGTGGTGGGTTCTGTAGGTTGAGCCAGTGGTGAATATTGTTGTAGCTGTGGGAGAGCTTACTCAGTTCAGATTTATTAAGGTTGGAGAGTACAGGAGAGGCATATATAAGAGTAGAGAGTAGGTGCGACCGGGGATTGCAGTTTTAGCCAATGGGGTTAAAAATGACTTGTTTCTGTACAGAGATCTGAGCTTCTTATTGATGGTCTGTATGGTTTTGTTGACCTGTAGGTCAAATTTAAGATTATTATCTATAATAACCCCTAGAAGCTTAGTATGGGTATCTGGGGATAGTGGTACCATTGTTGGATGTAACAGAGAATGAAAATGGGGTGGATCTACTAATGGGGGTGAAGAGTAGAAGTTTAGTTTTATTGGGGTTCAGCAGTAGACATTGGTTGGAGAGCCAGTTTTCAATAGTGTTAAATGTGTTTTGGGTTAAGATTTGCAGGTCAGATGGGGAGGTGGCTGAGCAGTGGAATCATCTGCATTTTGAATGCAGGTAGCTTTGGAGGATAGCAGTGTGAAGGTTGTTGATGAAAACAAGAGTAGTGGTTGTAATATGGAGCCTTGAGGGACACCAAGTGTGAGAGTTAGCTGGCTGGACAGTTTGCCCTGCCATAATACAGCCTGTTGTCTGCTAGTCAGATAGGACTGAAACCACTAGATTGCGTGATTATTCAGGGAGATTGATTTTAGAGAAAGAATGAGAAGTTTATGGATGTTCTTCGTGTTTCACTGTTACAGTCATAGCTGTAGGGTGATCCTGCTGGCAGGCAGCCTGTGGTCGGCCAGAATCCCAAAGTCTGGGTCCGGCGTCGGCTGTACCAGCAAGTACCCTGACGTCAGAACGCAGAGGTATAAAGCCGACAGCCGACGCCATCTTCTCCAGTCTTTCTTGCCGTGCGGTGGAAATCAGCTCGCAAGTCGTTGGTTGGCGTTTTCAGACAACGTGCTTTGATTGTCGACGGTCCGAAGTTTTCTACTTCTCTTCTCAAGCTAAGTACCCCGTTGGGGAAACTTTTTTTCTTGTTCCTCCGATGTCAGAAAAAGTTAACAATTGTATTTCGTGTGGAAAATAAATACCTCATAAAGATTTCCACTCTTACTGTCTACCTTGCTTAGGCCCTGACCACGACGTTTCTTGCTGTTGGTTCTGTGCCAGGTTTAATTCTCGCACTATCAAGCGTAGGTACGATTGGGCCTTGAATTATTTCGGTAGACGATTCAGTTATAGGATGTCGTCGGATACTTTACCGACAACCGGAATTCAAAAGAAACGCAAAGACAAGGATAGGCCTTCGAGGTCCAAACATGATATTTTGCAGCCGGAGCCAGCTTTGGGTTCGGCAGTCGTCAGTGAGGCGCTTTTGCACCCCCTGTCGTCCGCCACTTCGGAACCGATGGCCGACATGGACTCCCATGGGGAGCCTTCTAGGCCTAGTATTTTATCTGCTGCAGGACCTTCGGACGTCGCTCCTTCAGATGGTTCCGGAACCGCTGTGCAGGTACCGGCTTCTGAGGGGGTTTTCAGGCCTTCTAATATCACTATTTCTACAAAGACAAAGGCAAAGTCAAAGACTCCTGTTAAACCAAGGATTTCTTCACAAGCTTCCTCGGATACAGCTCCCAAGTCCCAGAAGCAATTACTTCGGATGGCTGAAGATTTACTTACAATGATTAGGGGTTCTCACCCTCCTCCAGAAAAAAGGCCTAGACAGGATATTCCTTATGATTCATCTGATCAGACTTCTGTGTCTTCTGTCTCTTCCTCTGACCGGGATTATTCTTTTCCTCCTTATGAGGATTCTGATGCAGAGGACTCTATTTCCTCTGCTTCTCCCCCTGAAGATTTCTCTTTTGGGGAAACCTTACATGAGATGAGGGAGCATTTTCATTGGGAAGGTCAGGATTATTCTGATTCCAAGAAGAGACTTAGGGAATTTCTCCTTCTTCCCTCAACACAGACCTTTGGCTATTCCTCCTGTACTTGATATTGTGGATGATGCTTTTTCTGAAGCTAACCTTAATCCTGATTCCTTGCCGCCTGCTCCTTCTAAGCCTGATAGATTTTACAGAGTCCCTGACTCCCATCAATTCTTATTTAAGAACCGTTCTGCTGATCCTGAAACCATTTCTCAGGGTTCTAGGGCTGCTAAGGCCGCTTCATCTAAAAATCCTATTCCCTCTGAAAAGGATTCTCGTGCCTTGGACAGGTGGGGCAAAAAGGTTTACACTTCTGCTACCCTTTCTATTAGAGCTTTAAATTGCCAGTTTCACATGTTCAAGTATCAGCAATTTCTTTTGTCTGTTCTAAAGCAAAGGCTCTCTATCTTTCCTGCATGTGCAGAGGACAAGGAATTACAGGATGTATTGCATGCAACTGAACAAGTTAGCAAACATAGTTTACATTGTGGTTTTGATGCCTTGGAAGCTTCTTGCAGGGCCGCAGCCTCTGGTACTGTTATCAGGAGACATGCTTAGCTTCGTGAGCAGAATTTACCTGAACAGGTTAAGGCTAAACTGTTAGATGCCCCTGTTCAGCATGATGTTTTATTTGGATCCAAGGCTGAGGAGGTTATTAAAAAGATGGAAGAAAAAGCAAAATCTATGCAGACTGTTAAAGATTTTTTACAAGTTCAGCCTCCTAGATTTTCTAGAAATTAGCCCTCCAAAAATTGGTCCTTTCTCACGTCTGACAGGCCTCAAAGGGGAAGATATAGACGCTCCAGAGGTCGGGGGCAGGCTCAGGCCTCTTACAGGTCCAGACAATGGACTGCTTCTTCACCTAGAAGGGGAGAAGACAAACCTCAATCACAAAAGAAGCAGACCCAATGACTCTCTCCGTTGGGCTACAGGTCCTCCTTGCCTGGAAGCCCCTCTCGGAGGAAAACTTTCTCTTTTCTACCAAAATTGGACTCATATTACCCAGGACAAATGGGTTTTAGACGTGATTTTAAGAGGCTACAAATTCCACTTTCATACTCTGCCAAGGTCTTCGGGTTGGCTGGATCTGCCAAAACATCAATGGTCAGAGGCCTTAAATCAAGTGGACGCCTTATTGGCCTTGAGAGCCATAGAACCTGTTCCACTTCCAGAGATGGGAAAAGGTTTTTACTCCAGACTGTTTCTGGTCCCAAGGAAACAAAACTCATGGAGACCTATTCTGGACCTCTCAGTGTTAAATACCTTTCTGGAGATTCCAAAATTCAAGATGCTTAGTCTGCAACAACTTCTTCCCATGCTCTCCCAGGATGCTTGGATGGTGACTTTGGACTTGAAGGAAGCCTATTTACACATTCCCATCAGACAGGAACGCAGAAAATACCTCAGATTCAAGGCAGGTTCGAGACACTTTCAATTCTCTGTACTGCCCTTTGGCTTATCTACTGCGCCCAGAGTCTTTACCAAGTGTCTGGCTCCAGTAGTAGCTTATTGCAGACTCCAAGGAATTCAAATTTACCCCTACCTGGACGACTGCCTTATTCAGGCAGACAGCAAGGATCTTTTACTTCAACATCTGCAGTTTGTTCAACGTCTTCTCCTACTACTGGGATTTTCAGTGAACACAAAAAAGTCACATTTGATCCCCTCTCAACAAATGATCTTTTTGAGAGCTCTTCTAAACACAAGCTTACAAAGGGCCTTCCTTACTCCAAAAAAGCAAGTACAGCTGGCATCAATTTTCAAGACCTTGGCTACTTTAACTCAGCTCACTGCAAGGAAATTCCTGCAGACATTGGGCTACATGGCTTCTTGCATCCTGTTGATCCCAAATGCAAGGCTTCATATGAGAACTTCAATGGTACCTAAAGAGTGTATGGTCTCAGCATTACCACAGCCTGGAAACAATGATACCTCTGATTCCCTGCCTCCAAAAAGAGTTCCTCTAGTGGTCCAGGGCTTGTGCTTTAAACGAAGGGAATCCCTTTTGTCTACCTCATCCTGCTCAGATCATAACCACAGACGCCTCGGATTATGCTTGGGGAGCTCATTACCTAAACAATTGCCAGCAGGGCTATTGGACAAAGAAACATCTTCTTTGGCACATCAACTTGAAGGAAATGTTGGCAGTCCAAAATGCTCTTCTAGCCTTCCAGAATCTTTTGCAACCAGGACATCTACTGATTCGCACAGACAATACCACAGTCATGTGGTATATAAACAAGCAGGGAGGTTCTCATTCTTACTCCCTTTGCAGACTAGCCATGAGTTTATGGGACACAGCTCTAAATCTAAATCTGCATCTTCAAGCTCAGTTCATTCCAGGAAAACAGAATCTCTTAGCAGTCAGCCTAAGCAGAAATCTTTTGGATCCTCACGAATGGATGCTAGACCCCAACTTATTCAGCAGGATTACGGCAGTTTGGGGTTACCCTCAGATAGATCTGTTTGCATCCCATCTCAATCATCAGCTACCTCTCTTTTGCACCAGGTCCTTCCACAAAACAGCTTGGAAAGTGGATGCCCTGTCTTTCAGCTGGAGGAATCTTTCGGGATACGCCTTCCCTCCTCTTCCTCTTCTGCCTCGGGTGTTACTGAAAATAAAACAGGACAAACCCAAGATTATCATTTTGATAGCTCCAAATTGGCCTTGGCAGTTTTGGTATCCAACTTTAAGACACCTGTTCTTGGCACCTCCATGGATTCTGCCTCTGTTTCCTTCTCTTCTGTCCCAGCATCAGGGTCAGATGCTGCACTCTCAAATCAAGACTCTTTGCCTGGCAGCTTGGCTCTACAAGGGCCTTTGATTCCTTCTGCTTTTCCCAAACAAGTTTTGGATGTTCTCTTAGAAGCTAGGCGCCCTAGCACCAGAAACTCTTATGCTTCTAAATGGAAAAGATTTTGTATTTGGATGCGGGATCGAGGTTCTGATCCTCTTTTACCTGACATTTCTTCCATTTTACTTTACCTCTCTGATCTTTTGCTTAAAGGCCTCTCCTTTTCTTCCATTAAAATCCATGCTTCTGCTATCTCGGCTCATTACAACACTGATCCCCCCATCTTCTCTCACCAGCTGGTGAGACAATTCTTGAGAGGGTCTAAGAATTTAAGACCTCCTAGATCTCCTCCTGTTCCTGCTTGGGATCTTAATTATGTTTTGGAAAAACTTACTTTACCTCCCTTTGAGCCTGCTGCTGCTTCAGATATCAAGTTCCTATCCTGGAAGACAGCTATTTTATTAGCTTTGACTTCTGCCAGAAGGGTGTCAGAGTTGCAAGCTCTCATGGTTGTGGAACCATACCTTATTTTCCACCAAGACAGAGTTGCCTTGAGGACCAATCCTACATTTATGCCTAAGGTGATTTTTAAAGTGGCTTTAAATCAGACTATTCACCTTCCTACTTTCTTTCCAAATCCTCAAAACAAAGGGGAAAGGATTTGCATTCATTGGATGTACACAGACAACTATGGTTTTACCTGGACAGAACTAAAGATTTCAGAAAATCTGATCAGTTGCTTATTTCTTATGCCTCCAGTTCTCTAGGCAAGGCTTTCTCTAAACAAACTGTTTCCAAATGGATTGCCCATTGGATAATGTTTTGTTACTCTCACTTTGGGAAGCAGATTCCAGGTACTGTTAGAAGTCATTCTACTAGAGCAGCTGCCACTTCAGCAGCTTTTCTCAGAGGTGTCCCTACCAAGGACATTTTGGAAGCTGCCACTTGGAGTTCAGTGCATACTTTTTCTAAGCACTATAATCTCCCTTTGTATTCTAAGTCTAGGGCAGGTTTTGCCTCTGCTGTCTTGCAGGGCCTTCTGGCTGCCCCTTCTTCTGCATAACCTCCTCCCTCATCACAGCTTTGGGATTCCACCCTACAGTTATGACTGCAACAGTGAAACACGAAGAACATAGTACAGTTGTGTACACCTGCCATAAGTGTAGATGTTCGAGTGTCTTCACTGTTGCAGTTGGTGTTTCCCTCCCACCAATCCCCTCTTATCTTCCTCTTCTTTTGTGGTGTATTTGTGTTTCCTTTTTGGACACTGTTTGGTTATTTTGGGGGACTTCTGACATCTGGGGCAAGAAAGACTGGAGAAGATGGCGTTGGCTGTCGGCTTTATACCTCTGCGTTCTGACGTCAGGGTACTTGCTGGTACAGCTGACGCCTGACCCAGACTTTGGGATTCTGGCCGACCTCGGGCTGCCTGCCGGCAGGATCACCCTACAGTTATGACTGGAACAGTGAAGACACTCGAACATCTACATTTATGGAAGGTGTACACAACTGTACTTTGCCCATATCAAAGGCTTTTGATAGGTCAAGAAAGAGGGCAGAGGATAGCCTATTGTCATTCCTGTTTTGGTTGATGGCATTTGTAAAGGAAAGGAGGGCAAAGGTGGTACTGTGATGTGGCCTAAAGCCATGCTGAGAAGAATTTTAATATTTTAATTTGTTATTGTTCGCGTTCGATTGTCAGCTAGAGCGTCTTGTGTGTGGAGGCATGTGTGAATGGGCGTGCCTTCGTTGAAGGTTGTGCGTCAGGGCTGGTAACTCGGCATGTAAAAATCCACTACCAAACATTAGTGGACCGGAGGTCCGCTGTGGCGACCCCTAACCGGGATAAGCCGAAAGACACAACAACAACAACAACAATGTTTAAAGTAATGTTATCTAATTTCTTTTTACTCTAGCTTCATTTTAATGATGTTTCTGTTCTGACCATATTTCCTTCATCTTGCTTGTTTGTTTTTCTTCCTTGTCTTTCTGTCATTTCCACTTATGTCTATGAATTCAACTTATTGGAATAAAATTATATTTTACTAGAAGTATATTATTTTCATTATGTAAGAAAAGAGAAGGATAAAAGCATAATCTATGCATTTTTCATAATATTAAGGTTGGAAGAAATACCACAATGACAAATACTGGGCACATAATTAATATGCTGTATGAACCATGACATACTGTAGTTTTTCAGATATCCTATAAAACATACTTCAAAAGCAGTACTGTAAAACATATTTCAAAAGCAAGTCTGTTTAGTACATTATTTTTTTTCTCTTTTATTTATTTCTTATTTCCTTCTTTTGAGAGCCTTTGTTATCCTTCATTGTAAACTAATTTTGACTTTGTATAATCTACTACCAGGGAAATCAGATCTAGGTTGATTCACTGAAAGCTCATTTAGCTGAATCACATTTCACTGAAAGAAAGTACTATTGGGCAAATAAAACGTACATGCCCTTCTCCCCACTGTAGTGCGACCTGGTAGTTTGTATATATATAGTTAGGGGGTGTGTGGGCGGTGTGGATGGGCATAGTCCCCCACCTACTTTTGCTTTCATATTAACTTTCAGTGAAATGAGATTCCTAAATATAATAGCGAAGTAGGTGGGGGGCTTCACCCCCCACACCTCCCTAACTATATGTGCTAACTCCAGGGTCGCACTACAGTGAGGAGAAGGGCGTATATGTTTTATTTGGCCTACACTACTTACTTTCAGTGAAATGAGCTTTCAGTGAATCAACCTAGATCCGGGAAATCTGGACTATGATTTCTCTCAGTTTAATGTTATAGAACATTACTTTTGCCGTGTAATCTAGAACTGTATGTTGCTCTTCTGTTTCAGTCCAAAAATATTTTATATTTAAATGACCTTTGGTATTAATGTTCTAATGGGAGAAGACAGAAAAGTGTGCATGTGTGTGTGCGTGCGTTTTCTTTCCTTTACATACACAAATGTATTTACTCTTACATTCATACAAGTTTTGAATTTACTTTGTGTTTTCTTGTCATGCTGTATTCATGTGATGTCGATCTGTTTATCTGTTGCAGTATTCATAACATGAGGGAGTTCCCTGCCGTAGGCCAGTATACAAAAGACTTCACTACTGTAGGGTGCATGGTACGTTGCACATAGGCTGCGATTGGACATCAGCCATAAAAGTGACATATGTGTTCACCATCCTCAGAACTTCTGTGCTGCCAGATCTGAATGCCAGATTCCAAAGTATGGTCAGCCTCTTAGTAGTTTGCGATTCTTCAGAATTCAGATAAGTATCTCGTTATGGAATTTTTTGACTTTTGCTACTGTCTTTGGTTAGGGTTCATATCCTCCAAGAGGGACAAGTGCCAGTGTGGACAACAAATTCCATACAAGGATAGCCATCTCCAGTGCTTGTTCTGCCTAGACCCAGACCTCTCCACAAAAACTGGACTGTCAGTTATGTTATTTGTTCCAAAGACTTTAAGGCATAGATTATCCTTTCTAACTATATACCTTGAGAATCAGTGCTTAAAGCTGCTAGCAAAAAGTGTTATGGAGGGATCTTCAGGCCCGAAGCTGAGTCGATTTTGAAGCAGAAGGCCAAAAAACAAAGGTCTGAACCTTCTGCTGTGCCTCTGGATACTGACATATCTCTTGAGGTGGAGGGCAGCCCAGAGACACACCCAGCTCACATTTCAGATTTGCAGGCCAAGCCTGGATGTCCAGATACCCTTGCATCTGAGCATTAGCACATCCTTAGAGGGTCTGCAGGCATCCATGTCGGATGTCTGAGGGGAATACTATGACATAAGATCGTAAGGGGATTCCACAGATCCTTGTTAGGGAAGAGGTAGATTACGACCTGATCATTTGTAGGCCTACGCCTGGCCCTCTTGCCCTACATAGAGTAGACCTGCATGGGAAAAAGAAACAAACGAAAAAAAACAAGCATTTGTCTCCTAAAGAACCTGCTAGTGATTGGCAGCGATTCACTCAGGGCCTTTTCAATATCCTTATGTCACTTAGACCCCACTCCAGTTTTTACAGCCCCCCACCCACCCAGTACTGTCTCTCCACTTAAAAGAACTAGGGAAGAAGACATATCTGAGGAATAGGCATCCTCAGGAGATGAATCCATGTCATACTCTTCTCAGATCCCTTCCTCCTGGGTTATGCCTCCCCAGAGGAGGAATCAAATGATACAGACTCACCAATGGAAAACCTGTCCTTTGGAGAGACCTTAACTAAGATGAGAGACCACTTTAAATGGGATAACACCCAAGTATCTGAAATACAAAAAATATACTATGACCTAGTACAGGTGGAATCACCTATCCCATCAGCTGTCCCTCCTTTTTTGCCTACCTTTCTCGATACTTTTGCCTCAGCTTCACAGGCTTCAGATTCCCAGCCACCTGCCCCCAAAAAGCCAGACCACTTCTACAAGGTCCAAGAGGACTGCAAGTTTCTATTCAGATGTCCTTCAGCAGAACCTTCTGTAATTTCTGTGGCTTCTGACAAGCCATCAGAATTGCTGCCCTCCTCTTTCTTCTTGCCATCTGAAAAGGATAGCAGGATCCTGGATAGACAATGCAAAAAAGTATACACTTCTGCCACTCTAGCATTCAGAGCCATAAATTACACATATGACCAAATTCTTATTAGAACTTATGTTCCAACTTCAACAGGTAAGTGCAGGCTTACCTGAATCAGAAAATAAAACCTGGTCTACCTTTGCTTGGAGCTTCTTCTCAAATAACATGTTACTCCATAAAATGCAGCTGTGATGTTGCAGTGGCTTCTGGCCAAGCTGTTGCCTCTGGATCAGTTATAAGAAGATTTTCTTGCCTAAGACTTAAGCCCTTACCTGAGGACATAAAAGCCAAACTTATGGATGCTTCTCTGGACAATTCTGCTATGTTTGGACCTGCAGCTGCTAACCTATTCAAATAATTGCAGGAAAAGTGTAAAAAACTGCAAGAATTAAAACATGTTTTTGTTTCCCCAGTACCCAGGTTACAAAGAAATTAGCCTGCAACGCTTGTATTTGTGCGCAGACATTCCTATCACACACAGTCCAGAACAAAAAAAAAAAGTGACAGGAGATCACAACAGCCTAGGGCCTCACCAGCTACACTACCATCTAAGTGGCCTTTTCCAGGCAAGCTGTCCTGTCTTTAACTGCTTTCCCCCTCCCACCCACATCCCACTTTCCCAGCACCTTCCCCTATCCCTACCAGCTTGGGAAGGTACAAGCTAAGATGATTGGGTCCTCTCAGTTGTTCAGAAAGGGTATGTCATGGTGTGGGATCAACTACCCTCCTTTAGGGGCATCCCTTAACCTCCCAGAGAGCAACTTGCCTTTTTCCCAGAGATTCTGTTAGAATTAATGAACTAAGGGACCATCCAGTGTGTTCCAAAAAACAAATAGGCAAATGATTTTACTCCTGATTGTTCCTGGTGCCCCGGAAGGAAGTTCCCTGGAGATCCATCCTCAACCTGTTCCCATATCAGTGCTTTCCTAAGAGTACCCACTTTCTGAATGCTGATCCTTCAGACTCTGTTCCCACTCATTCTGTCTCATGCCTTCATGATTACCTTGGATATAAAAGATGCATATCTGCACATTCCCATCCATCCCATCTACAGGAAGTTTTTATGCTTCTCTGTATTGTCATAGCATTTTCACTTCAGTGACTTGCCCTTTGGGCTTTCAACCACACCAAAGCTCTATGTCAAATGCTCACTGCAAACTCCAGGGAAAACACATCTTTCCATATCTGGATGATCTTCTCCTTCTGGTTACCTCCACGGAGGAGTTAAAACAAAATATTTCCTTCATCATCAATCTTCTACAAAATCTGGGGTTCACCATAAATGTAAAAAAAAAAATCCCTTCTCATCCCTTCACAGGATCACATTTTCCTGGGGTGCAGAATACAAACGGATCATATGAGGGATCTCTTCCCCCCACAGAAGGTACAGGGCATCATCTCTTACTTCCAAAACATTCTACTTCTTCACCACATTACAGCCAGAGAGTTCCTCAGGGTCTTGAGCCTCATGGCATCCACCATTCCCATGATCCCGTTAGCCAAACTCCACATGAGAAAATGTCAGTGTTATGTAAAATCAGTTTGGATAAAACACCAGCACACTTGGAATTCCCCATTCCCCCCTCATCCCCTGTCTGAAGAAGGAACTTCTATGGTGGATACACCGTGTCCCCCAACCCAGGACTACTCTTATACCCCCCTGCTCCTCGCCAAGAGATCTGCCCTGACACCTCAGACATAGGTTGGGGAGCAACATCCGGCCACCTGAAAGTACAAGGGATCTGGTCTCCCTCTCAGTTGAAGGAACACATTAATGTAAGGAAGATGAGGCTGCTGCTACTGGCCATGAAGACTTTCCACCCCTTATGCCAACCAGGATCTCTGAAGCTGTTCATGGACAACATGACAGTCCTCTGGTATGTGAACAAATTGGGGGGACCACACCCCATCTCTTATGCAAACTGCTGTTCAGGCTTGGGAGCTGGCAGTAAAATTCCAGGTAACCCTTCAGGCAGTGTACATCCCATCCTCTCATAATTTAATGTCAATTTACCTGAGCAGGTCCTAAATACCATCCCATGAATGGATGCTTCAAAGCAATGTGCAGCAGCCAGATGGCCTTTTTTAACCCGACAAACAACAGAGTCTATCACTGGACACTATAATTCCAATCGGATTTGTCTTTCCTCTCAAAATTCAACTGGACATTCCAAAGAGTTCATGTTGGACATTTACGTGCTTTTTACTCCTGCTGGCAAAAGATCACTGGATGGTAAACTCAGATCCTGAATGGAAAATCTAACAGCACTGCCAGGATTTGGTTTGGATCATACTGCCCATATATCTGAAAAAAAATTTTTTCATTTCTGGGTCTTGGTTGTATACGTGTAAACAAATCTGTGTTACCTCCAAAGGCCTTTGGAGGAGGTGCTTATTTTAAAGGCTTCTCTCCAGGAATTCAGGAGCTCTTGGGCTCTAAGGAAAGTGGCTGGCTCAGGAAAAGTGGGCCCTTGTACAGCATCTGGAACGTTATATTAATGGTTTGTGTTGCATTAATAGGGTGTTACTACTTCTCTCTTCAAGGGCAGTATAGCGCTAACAACACACATGTGCTACATGTGAACACAACTGGTGGGTACAGAACATCAACAAGCAGGGGGAACCGGCTTTTATCTATGGGATCACACAGCTAAGCTCAACAGTCTCATCAGGCTAAGGTTTCAGTCCTTCTCCTTCAAGGTTTAGGGCAGATGTCATCTTCTCTTCAGGTGCTTCCCAGTGCATCTGAAATATGGATCACCAACAATTGAATGGGAAAAAATCTTGGTATACTAAAACACACAAGTGGAAGCCTCTTCTACATAGATGCCTTAGTCTATTGCACAAAGGTGGGCTCAGATTGGTAACTAAATTTTGGACTCTCTGTGATGACTTCAGCTTGCGGGTCTTCGCTCTCTTTGCTCTTCCTCATCTGCCTCGGTAGGATTGACAGTTAAAGTCTTCTCTTCTAGACAGGGTGGTCTGCCAGCAACACTCAAGACAGATGGCCTAAGGAAGGAATTGCTTCATCATCCGCGTGTGGCTTCTCCTGGCTTACTTTTTGCCTCTCCTCCATGGCAGGTGTTGATTCCAACACAGTCACATATTCTAACAGCGTGGTCACATGCTTCAACACTGGCCACATTCTTTCTGTTGATCCAGCAAAGCAAAAATTGGATGGGCGCTAGCGCTAAATGTACAATCTTCAGGCAAGGCAAGGTTTCTAAGGAGAGCTAGTCTTTCTTAGGAAGAAGAAGCAGACAAAGAATTCATGGCCAAAATGGAAGCTTTGAGTACTTCTGGAATTTCTATGCGTCTCTTGTTCTTCAAAATTCAGACATAGAGTTTGCTCTTGTAGTTTTCAAACCTCGCCACCACACAGTATTTCACAGCTTCCACTCTCACACTTTTTAGGGTCACATTGTCTCCTTTTTTCGTTCCTGCTCTTCTGAGGGCTTTCACTCTTCCTCTGTGTTGTCTTTCTTTTCTCTAAGTCTTTCTTCCAAAGCCTGTGTGGAAAAGGTCAGACAAGACAGGTTGAGGAATGATTTTACTCTGTTCCTTGGCTACTGTCATGAGGCTCTGGCAGCCTGCATGGGGCCATTTTCTGATTCACTATCTGCTTTTGCAGATTGGTCATCTTCTGCAATCTTTTAAGGATTCTTTGCCAGGAGGCCTTCCATGTTCATGTACAATCTTTCTTTTTTCATAAGGTGGTTTTATATGTACTAATAATCTGGGGGAAGACCTTGCACAAGTTTAGTGCAGACCCCCAAAATAAAGGTTTTTTTTTTGAAAGTGTACTTTTATTTTATTAGAGATTTTTTATTTGTTTACTTGCTGCTCAATACACAGGTTATTGGAGCTGAGTTTGTTTGCTTTTCTAAACTGGTTTGTGTTTAAACAAATTTTGTTAAGGTGGATTGTGTTTTGCCATTGTGTTTTCAAATCCTGGCCTCATTGCATTTTCAACCTCCATTGTTTTCATTTCACTAGAGGCCACTAATTTTCTTCATTCAATTCGCCCCAACTGGCTGGACAAACTTTTTCTAAAAGCAGCTACTCTGAATTTGCAAAATACTTTCATGCTTTGGCATCACCATACTTGCTTCTGCAACTTGTCAGCTAAGACTAGCAGTGTTGGCTTTGTAGAGCATTAGCAGGTTTTGTCTTACTCCCAGGGGTGGACTGCAGCCTTACCTTCCTTTTTTTGGGCACTCCTTTTTCTACCAGGGCTTTATCTTCCTTCCTTCATGGTCATTTGGAAGTTTTACCCCCACCATAAAAAACAAAGGGGAAATGACTTTAGATGTTTACGATGTACACGTTGTGTGTGTTTAGCAGGACTAATTTTGGTTGTTCAGGTGGTTTAGGTTGTTTATATATTTGTTTTTTGTTTGCTTTTTGGGCTTTTCGTGTTTGTATTTTCTTTTCTTTCTGGCTTTGCATCTGGTTTTATTATTCCCATATTCCGTTATGCGCATAGTCTGGATCATTCCTCATGACCCCTATCCCTACTATGACTTCAACGCACTATTTCTTACATTTGGGCACTAAGGATATTACTCTAGGAGCACTACCAAAAACTGTACTTTTCTAGACATTGCCCACCAGTGGGGTACCCCTCAAGCAGACCTTTTTGTCTTCCCCGTGAACAGAGAACTTCCACAATTTTGTGCCTGAGAATGCAATCCTCTGGTCTGAAAATGGACATCCTTTCTTTCTCTGGGAAGAAGATGTTTCTATATGCATTTCCTCCCCTTCCCCTCATACCAAACGTCCTGTAGAAATTCAGCAGGACAAAGCAAAAATCTTGCTGGTGACTCCCTTTTGGCCAAGTCAGCACTGGTTCCCTTTCCTCCTGCATTTAGCCAAGGGCAGTCACCACGTTACCTCACAAAGTGGACCTCCTCACACAAGACAAAGGGACCCTCATCCGGCCCCACTTAGCAACTCTTCACTTGTCCCTGTAGGTGATTGGGTACTAAACCCTTTCAGACACCTGTTCTCTGAGGATGTGCTCATAGTCCTACAGGAGGCCAGTAAACCAAATACCAGAAAAGTTTACGTAGCAGAATGGAGTCGATTTTCAGTCTGGTGTCTCAAACAAAATCAGGACCCTTTAACAGTGTAAATTCCCCTGGTTTTGACTTATTTGTGTGAATTGCTCAACGCTGATTTGGCTTACTCTTCAGTAAAAGCTAACACATCAGCCATATCTGCCTCTATCTCCCCCTTTACCTAGCAGATTTAAAGCAAAACAATTTCTTAAAGGCATCTTACACATTAGGCCTCCCAGGAAAACTGTTCCGCCTCCCTGGGACCTTAACTTTGTTTTGGAAAATCTGACTCTCCTACCCTTTGAGCCTGCTTCCTCAACTTCTCTTCAGTGCTATTCCTGGAAAACTGTGTTACTGCTAGCCCTAACTTCAGCCAGGCACATGTCGAGCCACAGGCCCTTATGGTATCTCCACCATTTCTGGTCTTCCACAATTACAGGGTCTCCCTGCGTACAAACCCCTCATTTATGCCTAAGGTAGTCAGTGACCTATTTCCAAATAAGTCCATACACTTACCTACCCTTTTCCCTTCTCCCCAGAACTTTTGTCAGAGGGTCCTCCATACTTTAGATGTTCATAGGCAACTTAGATTTTATGTAGATGAGACCAAGGCTGTTAGAATGTCAGATCAGCTCTTTGTTTCTTACCACCCCAGGGCTATGGGATGGGTTGCGTTCAAGCACACTATTTTGTCCTGGATGACTAATTCCTTCTGCTACACTCACCATGGTAAGACTTTTCATTTCCCTTTTAGGGCTCATTCCACCAGGGCTGTTGCCAGATCTGGGGCCTTTTCAAAGGGATTGGACAGTAACTCAATTCTTGAAGGAGCCACATGGACCTCATCAAGCACTATAAATTAGATGTCATTTCTACATCAAGGGCAGGGTTTGCCAGAGCCATACTGTAGGGCTTCCTGGACAAACTCCTCTTCTACTCCCTTCCTTCATGAGCTTTGTTGATGTTCTTCATTCCACATTGCTGCAGTCCTAACCATTGGGTAGTCCGCTGTCCAGTCGGCCCGAATACCAAAGTATATGGCTGACGTCGGTCAAGGCGCATTAGACTGATGTCAGGACATCAGGGTACTAATGCGCATGACCGACGTCATATCCTCAGTCTTTTTTGCCGCATGGTCCGATGCAGAAGCAGTTTTGCGAGTGCAGGTTGGCGTTCTGAAATTTTCTGAAGTCGGAGTTTCAGACCGAATCAAAGTTGGCTAAGTACCCCGTTGGGGAACATTTTGGTTTTTTCTTGCCTCAGTATTTAACCGGATGTCAGAAAAGTGAATAACTGTATTTCTTGTGGGAAACAGATACCTCATAGGGATTACCATACTTTGTGTATACCTTGTTTAGGGCCTGAGCACGACGTTGTTGGATGCCGCTCTTGTGCTAGATTTAACAAACGCACTATTAAGAGAAGGTTAGACTGTGCCAGGTTAGTGTTTGGGAAGCGTTGTAATTATAAAATGCCGTCGGATGCTCCGACGCCCGCTTCGTCCAAAAAGCGCAAGGACAAAGCAGCAAAGCCTAGGGTTGAAGAACCGGCAGTCCCGGACGTCTGTTCTTTAGAAGGCTCAGTGGAGCCAGAGGTTTTGCCAGGAGTTTCGGTGGAGTCTCAGGCTGAGACTGTACTGTTACAGGATGTGCCCTCTCAGGAGATAGGCCAGGCTGAGGGGGCTTCTCAGGTAGCTGTTCTTCCCTCTCTTCCTAAGGTACTTAGAGCCTCTCCTTCTGTTTCCAAGACTTCTTTGAGAGGTAGGCCAAGTTTAGCTTCTGTGGGGGCTTCTCCTAGCACTTCAGGTTCTGTGCCTAAGAAACATATGCTTAAAATGGCCGAGGATTTGATTACTATGATTAGAGGTTCTATGCCCCCTCCTGATAAGAGGCCTAGGGTGGAGCCTGAGTTTGAGAGTTTTGAACAGTGTTCAGAGGCTTCTGAGTCTTGGCTGAAGACTTGCAGGAGTTCCTCATTATTCTGATTCTGATGTGGATGATTCCACTCCTTCAGCTTCTCCTCCTGAGGATTTTTCATTTTCAGAGACTCTGCATTCCATGAGGGAGCATTTTAAATGGGAAGGCCAAGATTTCTCTGATTCCAGGAAGAGGCTTAGGGAATTCTTGTTTTACCTCAGCATAGGCCCTTAGCTATACCTCCGTGTTGAATGTGGTGGAAGATGTTTTGCAGAGGCTTCCCTGAACCCTGATTCTTTGCCTCCTGCCCCTGTTAAACCTGATAGGTACTATAGGGTGCCCAAGCTCATAAGTATCTTTTAA
The DNA here is from genome assembly GCF_019279795.1 of Protopterus annectens. NCBI lineage: Eukaryota > Metazoa > Chordata > Ceratodontiformes > Protopteridae > Protopterus > Protopterus annectens. The sequence goes on from NC_056745.1 coordinate 561,721,929, forward strand.
GAGTCCTAGGGCAGACCCAGAAATTGTTTCTCAGGGGCCTAAAGGTGTTAAGGCCTCTGTTGTTAAAAATCCTGTTCCCTCTGATAAGGAGGCAAGGGCTTTGGATAGATGGGGAAAGAAAGTGTATACTTCTTCCACTTTAGCCATGAGGGCGTTGAATTGTCAGTTTCACATGCTAAAATATCAAAATTATCTCCTTTCACAATTGAAATCTAAGGTAGATGCTCTGGCGGAAGGTATTGAGTGTAAAGAGTTGCTGGATTTAGTTCATGTGTCTGAACAAGTGGGTAAACATTCTTTGCAATGTGGTTTTGATGCTGTGCAGGCCTCCTCGAGGGTGGCTGCCACTGGTTCTGTTCTTCGCAGGCACGCTTGGTTGAGGGATCAGAATTTAGCTGAGCATGTTAAGACAAGGATTTTGGATGCTCCTTTACAGTCTGATGTGTTGTTTGGTTCCCCTGTGGAAGCAGTTTTAAAGAAAATGGAGGACAAGGCTAAATCTATGCAGACTGTTAAAGATTTTTTGCAGGTGCAGCCTCCAAAGTTTAGCAGAAATTGGCCTACTAAGGGATGGACATATCCTGCTTATGATTCCCAGTCTAGGGGTAGGTTTAAACGTGGTAGGGGCAGAGCTCAAGGTTCTTTTAGGCCTAGAACAGGGAGTTCTCCTGCTCAGACTTCTGGTGAGGGCAGGGGTCAGTCCTTTCGTAAACAGACCCAGTGACCTGCCTTTTCAGCTGCCAGTACATTCTCGTCTGGCAGCTCCTTTGGGAGGAAGACTGTCTCTTTTCAAAGAAAATTGGGATTTAATTACTCAAGACAGATGGGTTTTGGATATCATTCACCACGGTTACAGGTTTTATTTCCATACCTTGCCCCCTTTCAAGGGCATGCCAGACGTTCCTCCTCCACAAAGGAAAGAGGCTCACAAGCAAATTTCTCTGTTACTCCAAATAGGGGCCATTCAGCCAGTCCCTGTACCAGAAAGGGGCCTAGGATTCTATTCTCGCCTGTTCCTAGTACCAAAGAAGGGGAACACGTGGAGACCAATTTTGGATTTATCTATCCTCAACACTTATCTGGACATTCCAAAGTTCAAAATGTTGACGTTACAACAGCTTTTACCTCTGCTGGGCAAAGATCACTGGATGGTAACTTTAGATCTCAAGGAAGCTTACCTTCATGTGCCTATAAGACTAAGTTGCAGAAAGTATCTGCGTTTCGAGCTGGACATTCTCATTATCAGTTCTCTGCATTGCCCTTTGGCTTATCTACTGCCCAGAGTATTCACAAAGGTTCTGGCTCCAGTGATAGCTTACTTCAGGCTAAAAGGAATTCAAATCTATCCTTATTTGGACGACTGCCTGATTCTGGCTCAAGAAAAGGAAGACCTTCTACAGCATTTGGAGTACGTCATAGCAGTGCTAAGATGCCTAGGGTATTCTGTGAACGAAATAAAGTCCAGTCTAGTACCCTCTCAAGACATGTGCTTTCTGGGTGTGAGACTGAATACAGCAGCCCAGATGGCCTTTTAACCCCGGACAAACAAAAGAATCTTTCCAGTTACTTCCATCAACTATCTCTTCAGTCCGGGCTGACTGCAAGGACAGTCCTTCAAGCCTTAGGGTTCATGGCATCTTGTATTCTGGTGCTTCCCAATGCCAAACTGCATATGAGGAAGCTGCAATGGTATCTCAAAAATGTATGGACACAGCACTGCCAGGATTTGGACACTGTCATTCAAATAATACCTTGCATTCAAAAAGAATTTTTGTGGTGGGCTCAGGAATGTCACCTAAACAAGGGACTCTCTGTGACCCGGCCAGAGGCGAGTCAGATTTTAACGACAGATGCCTCGGACAATGCTTGGGGAGCTCATCTACATGGAAAGTGGATACAAGACAAGTGGCCTGCCAGACTACAGCATCTACATATCAACATGAAGGAGATGTTAGCAGTCCAGTTTGCATTAATGGCTTTCAAGGAGCTACTTCTTCCAGGGCAGGTGTTGATTCTAACAGACAACACAACTGTCATGTGGTACATCAACAAACAAGGGGAACACATTCTTATCCTCTATGCAGGCAAGCAATGATTTTATGGGAAACTGCGCTCAGCTTGCAACTAACTCTTCAGGCAAGGTTTCTGCGGAGCACAGAACTCCTTAGCAGATGTGTTAAGCAGACAAATCATGGATCCCCACGAGTGGAAACTGGATCCACATGTATTTCATAATTTCCCAGTGTCATGGGAAGCTCCTGACATAGATCTGTTCGCTTCTCCACTAAACCACCAGCTGCCAAAGTTTTGCACAAAGGGGTTTCATCACACAGCTTGGAAAGTGGATGCTCTTTCTTTCAGTTGGAAAAATCTTCATGTGTATGCCTTTCCACCTCTGCCTCTTCTTCCAAAGGTGCTCCTAAAGGTCAGACAAGACAAGCCAAGGATGATTTTAATAGCTCCAGATTGGCCTCGGCAACATTGGTACCCACTATTAAGGAGTCTGGTAAGGAAGCCTCCATGGCCTTTACCTTTGATTCCACATCTGTTATCTCAGAAGGACGGTCACCTGCTCAATGTCAAGGTTCACTCTCTTCATCTAACAGCCTGGCATATTCTGTTTTAAAACACAACAGGTCTCAACTTCCTCAACAAGTTTTAAATGTAATTATGGAAGCCAGAAGACCTAGTACAAGGAAAGTGTACGCAGAAAAATGGAAGAGATTTTTATTTTGGAGTGCAGCAAAGAATTTGGAGATTTCTGAGCCTAATTTGAGTGTGGCTCTTCAATATCTTACTGAGTTATTGGACAAAGGTTTGTCCTTCTCTTCCATTAAGATTCATGCTGCAGCAATTTCAGCTCACTATGATTGTGACCCACCATTGTTTTCGCATCCTTTGTTCAAGCAGTTTCTTAGAGGGGCAAAGAATATAAGACCCCACGTAGAGCTCCTACTCCTGCTTGGGATCTCAATTTTGTGTTGGAAAAACTTACTCTACAACCTTTTGAGCCTCGGCTACTGCTGAATTGAAATACTTGTCATGGAAGACTGCTTTTTTGTTGGCTATTACTTCTGCAAGAAGGGTTTCTGAGTTGCAGGCCCTTATGGCAGTAGAGCCCTTTTGATTTTCATAAGGATAGGGTATCATTACGTACTAATCCTTCCTTTATGCCTAAGGTGGTTTCTAGTGTGGCTTTAAACCAAACTATTCATTTGCCTACTTTCTATGCAGATCCCCAAAATAAGGGGAAAAGATTTTGCACACTTTAGATGTACATAGGCAGTTGCGTTATTATTTAAACAGGACTAAGGATTTCAGGCAGTCTCAGCAGTTGTTTGTTTCTTTTGCTTTGAGTTCTCAAGGCAAGCCTGTGTCTAAGCAAACTATTTCTAAGTGGATTGGGTTTTGCATTTCATTTTGTTACTCCCATCATGGCAAGGAGATTCCAGCTGGGATTAGGCCTCATTCCACTAGGGCTACTGCCACTTCAACAGCATTTCTAAGGGGTGGCAACTAAGGATATTTTGGAGGCAGCTACTTGGAGTTCAGTGCATACTTTCTCTAAGCATTACCACCTTCCTCTCTACTCTAAATCTAGGGCTGGTTTTGCCACAGCTATTTTGCAAGGCATGTTGACAGCTCCTGCTTCCTTATGATTTGCCAGCCTCCCTTAACTCTGCTTTGGGATTCTACCCAATGGTTAGGACTGCAGCAATGTGGAATGAAGAACATAGTACAGTTTTGTACCTACCATAAATGTAGATGTTCGAGGATCCACATTGCTGCAGTCCAATTTACCCTCCCTCCTTCCCCTCTGTGTTTAGGGGTGGTGGTGTGGGTTAGGATATACTCTTGTACATTTGTATATATTGTATATATGTTTGGTGCAGGGTTTTTTGGTTTGGGCTTTGTCTTTTTAGGGTCTTCTGACATCTGGGGCAAGAAAAGACTGAGGATATGACGTCGGTCATGCGCATTAGTACCCTGACGTCCTGACATCAGTCTAATGCGCCTTGACCGACGTCAGCCATATACTTTGGTATTCGGGCCGACTGGACAGCGGACTACCCAATGGTTAGGACTGCAGCAATGTGGATCCTCCAACATCTACATTTATGGTAGGTACAAAACTGTACTTTCTCCTTCATGATGTTCATCGTGCATACAGCTGCAGTCATAACAGATGGGTTTTCCTGCCGTCAGGCGGGTCCTCGGTCAGCCGAATTCCAAAGTCTAGGTCCAGCGTCGGATGTCGTCGCTTCTTCCCTGACGTCAGTGTGACAGGGGTATAAAGGAACCAGCCAACGCCATTTTCTTCAGTCTTTCTTGCTGCGCGGTGCCCGAAGCAGAAGCAGTTCGCAAGTGCCGGTCGGCCAGCTCCTGAGATTACGAATACTTTGCAACCGAAGACTTCTTGAAAGCTAAGTACCCCGTTGGGGAAACTTTTCTTGCCTCAGACCGATGTCAGACAAAGTTAATAATTGCATTTCATGTGGGAAGCAAATACCGCATAAGGATTTCCATTCCCTCTGCATTCCTTGCTTAGGCCCAGACCACGATGTCTCGGACTGTCGTTTTTGTGCTACATTCAACAGACGCACTATTAAGCGTCGGGTGGAGTTCGCCCAACACTATTTTGGCAAAAAGTTTAATTACATTATGTCGTCGGATACTCCGACACCAGTTTTGAGTAAAAGACGCAAAGATAAGGACCGACATACAAGTTCTGCAACTTCTACCGACACCACGCTAAAGCCGACTACAGGTGCTCCGGTTTTCAGCGAGGTGCCTACGCAGCCCCTGACTACTGATGACACTTCATTAGTGGTGTCTTCTGTGCCCGAGGTCACAGGCTCTTCGGCCCACACCCCGACTACAGATACCAAAGCCACGCTTGGCGGGGAAACTCAGAGTTTAGACAGGCCTGCCACCTCTCAAGGTGTCTTCAGGCCTTCTTCTTCTTTTTCCATTAAGGCTTTCACTAAATCTAAAGCAGCCATGCATACTAAAAGACAAGCTCCACAGGGTCCCTCTCAAGGCCCCATGCCTAAAAAGCAGATGCTCAAAATGGCTGAGGATTTGATTACTCTTATCAGGGGTTCTCAAACCCCCTCGGACAAAAGGCCCAGAGTGGAGGAAGAATACCCTTCCCCGGACCAGGTCTCCATTACTTCAGAACATTCTGAGGATCAGGAACATTCATACTCCCCTTTTGAAGATTCTGATGCAGAGGAGTCCATTCCCTCTGTCTCCCCCCCTGAGGATTACTCTTTTGGGGAAACCTTGCATACCTTGAGGGAACACTTCCACTGGGAAGGTAAAGAGTATTCAGACTCCAAGAAAAGGCTCAGGGATTTCTTCTTGCTCCCTCAGCACAGGCCTCTGGCTATACCTCCTGTCTTAGACATACTAGATGATGTGTATTCAGAGGCCAGCCTTAACCCAGATTCTTTACCTCCAGCTCCAGTCAAGCCTGACAGGTATTACCGGGTTCCTGATTCACAACAATTCCTATACAAAAGCCATGCGGCTGACCCAGAAACTATTTCACAGGGTCCCAAGGGAATTAAGGCCTCCACTGCCAAAAATCCATTAACTTCAGAGAGAGATTCCAGAGCTTTAGAAAGATCTTTAGAGAGGTGGGGGAAAAAGGTATACACCTCGGCCACCTTAACCATGAGGGCATTAAACTGTCAGTTCCATATGTTAAAGTATCAACAGTTTTTGTTATCTCAGTTGAAAAGCAAAATGTCACAACCTGATCAACCAGACTTGAAGGAGTTGCAGGATTTGTTGCATAGTGCAGAGCAAGTGGGTAAACATACCTTGCAATGTGGTTTTGATGCTTTAGAGGCCTCATGTAGAGCTGCTGTTACAGGATCAGTCATACGTAGACATGCTTGGCTCAAAGAGCAAACCTTATCAGATCATGTCAAAGCAAAATTACTAGATGCACCTCTTCAAAAAGATGTATTGTTTGGTGTTAAAGCTGAGGAGGTATTAAAGAAAATGGAGGAAAATACAAAATCAATGCAAACAGTGAAAGATTTCCTACAGGTACAACCTCCACATTTCAGTAGAAATTAGCCTTCAAAGATTGGTCCTTTCCAGCCACGGACAGACCTCAAAGACATAGATACAGGCACCTGAGGGGTAGAGGGCAATCTCAAGGATCATTTAGAGGCAGACAATGGCAAGCACCTACACCAAGAGGTGGTGAGGATAGTTCACAGCCATTCAGAAAGCAGAACCAATGACTTTCCCCTTTGCATGCCAAGCAAGGCTCAAATGGCAGCACCTTTAGGCGGAAAACTGGCATTATTTTCGAAAAATTGGCATATTGTCACAAAAGACAAATGGATCCTGGACATTATAGACAGAGGCTACAGATTCCACTTTCACACCCTTCCAAAAATGAGAGGCATGCCAAACCTGCCACACAATCAAAGGGCAGAGGCACAAAAACAAATTTCAGATCTCATGGACATGAAAGCTATTCAAGAGGTACCTGCACAAGAACAGGGTCAAGGTTTTTATTCCAGACTATTCCTGGTACCAAGGAAGGGCAAAGATTGGAGACCTATTTTGGACCTATCCATCCTAAATAAATTCAAGATGCTCACATTACAGCAGCTTCTTCCCATGCTGGGCAAGGAGTCTTGGCTGGTAACATTGGACCTCAAGGAGGCATACCTGCATGTCCCAATCAGACAAGATTGCAGAAGATACCTCAGATTTCTTGCAGGTTCAACCCATTATCAATTCTCTGCATTGCCCTTTGGCTTATCTACTGCACCCAGAGTGTTCACGAAATGCCTGGCATCAGTAATTGCCTTCTGCAGACTTCAAGGGATACAAATATACCCATATTTGGACGACTGCCTGATCCAAGCGGACAGCAAACACATACTTCTGAAACACCTGGCGTTTGTAATAATGTTGTTGAATTCTCTGGGATACACAGTCAACAAAAAGAAATCAAGACTAATACTCTCTCAAACAATAATTTTCCTGGGTGCCAGCTTGAATACAAACACCCAGATGGCCTACCTCACGCCAGAGAAACAAGGGCAACTAACTCAATACTTCAGAAAACTGGCAACCTTCACCAGGCTGACTGCAAGGAAAATCCTGCAGGCTCTGGGATTCATGGCATCTTGCATCCTGCTAATCCCATGTGCAAAGCTGCATATGAGGAAACTTCAATGGTACCTAAAAAACTTATGGTCACAACACAGCCACAGTTTGGAAACAATTATACCACTGATTCCATGTCTTCAAAAGGAATTTCTGTGGTGGGCTCAAGCATGCCAAAGAAACATAGGTCTCCCATTCGGCAAGCCTCAAGCAAATCAAGTCATCACAACAGACACCTCGGACTACGCCTGGGGGGCGCACATGACAGATCGGTGCATTCAGGGCAAATGGTCACAAAAAGAAAAGCACCTACACATCATTCAAAAGGAAATGCTAGCAGTAATAAATGCTATTATGGCTTTCAAAGACCTACTGCATCCAGGCCAGCTATTGATAAGGACAGACAACACCACAGTGATGTGGTACATAAACAAACAGGGAGGAGCCCATTCATATCCCCTATGCAGGCAAGCCATGTCTCTTTGGAACATGGCTCTGGAATTACAAATCCAACTTCAAGCACAGTTCCTGCCAGGCAAGGAAAACATGCTGGCAGACAACCTGAGCAGGAATATGACAGATCCACATGAATGGAAGTTGCATCCTCAAGTTTTTACAAGGATAATTCAAGCATGGGGAAGGCCAGACATAGATCTCTTTGCCTCGCACAAAAATTACCAATTACAAAATTCTGCTCAAGGACATTTCATCCACAGGCCTGGAAAGTGGACGCACTCTCTTTCAGTTGGACAACAAGGACAGTTTATGCCTTTCCACCTCTTCCTCTGCTGCCCAAAGTTCTATTAAAAGCCAGAGCAGACAGACCAAAGATGATTCTCATTGCTCCAGACTGACCAAGACAACACTGGTACCCACTCCTGAGGAGCCTGACGCATTCTCCACCATGGATCCTGCCTCTAATGCCTCTTCTACTGACTCAGCACAACTTCAAAACTCTTCACAGTCAGCTGAAAACACTCAATCTAGCCGCATGGAGGATTCCTTAAGTTCACAACAGACCCTACTCTCCAAGGAGGTGCAGGATGTCATTTTGGAGGCCAGAAGGCCTTCTACTAGAAAAGCCTACTCCGCAAAATGGAAACGGTTTTGTGCCTGGAATCAGAAAAAGGGTCAGAATCCTGGAATACTGAATTTACCTCTAATTTTACAGTACCTAGCTGAGATGCTAAGCAGTGGACTTTCATTCTCCTGCATCAAAATCCATGCCTCAGCCATTTCTGCAGAATACAACACTGGATCCTCCTTTATTCTCTCACCCTCTCTTAAGACATTTCCTCAGAGGGGCTAAAAATATAAAACCCCCAAGGAAGCAATGAGTACCTGCTTGGGACCTCAATTTCATTCTAGAAAAACTGACCCTGCCTCCTTTTGAGCCAGCTGCTTCAACAGAACTGCAATATTTGTCATGGAAAACAGCCTTCCTTCTGGCTGTCACCTCAGCACGCAGGGTTTCGGAACTACAAGCCCTCATGGCTGTGCAGCCTTTCATCATTTTCCATCAGGACAGAGTTTCCTTACAAACCAATCCTTCCTTTATGCCAAAGGTAGTATCCAGGGTAGCCTTGAATCAGGCTATCCACTTACCTACCTTTTACCCTAATCCACAAAACAAAGGGGAGAGACTACTACATTCCTTGGACATTCACAGACAGCTCCGTTATTTAAACAAAAAGAGAAATTGGTCTCACCACGATGTGTTGGAAATAAAACTCCTTAGTCCTTGATGCAAAAATAGAAGTAAAACTTTAAATCTTTATTCCATATAACAAGAAAGTTGATAAGCGCTTTCGCATAGATACAACTATGCTTCATCAGATGTTATTATGCTCCGTTATTATTTAGACAGAACAAAGCCTTTTAGAAAATCAGAGCAACTCTTTGTGTCCTATGCTACAGGTGCTCAAGGGAAGCCTATTTCCAAACAGACAATCTCAAAATGGATAGCCCACTGCATACGCTTTTGTTACTCTTTTCATGGTAAAACTGTACCTACAGGCATCAGATCTCACTCTACAAGGGCCACAGCTACCTCTGCAGCTTTCCTCAGAGGGGTTCCTACCAAAGATATTTTGGAAGCAGCCACTTGGAGTTCTGTACATACTTTCTCCAAGCACTATCACCTACCATTATACTCCAAATCTAGAGCGGGCTTTGCCACTGCAGTCTTGCAGGGCATCCTGGCTCCTCCAAGTTCCACTTAGTGCCTACCACCCCTTTTTTAGCTTTGGGATTCTACCCATCTGTTATGACTGCAGCTGTATGCACAATGAACATAGTACAGTTTTGTACCTACCATAAATGTAGATGTTCGAGTGCTAATACAGCTGCAGTCCAGGTTTCCCTCCCTCCTTCCCCTCTTGGGACAGGTCTAATGGCTAACACCTCCTCATACAACCTCATTGGGGTATTCTTTTACGGTGTATTTGCTTGCAACTACTGTTTTTTGATTATATTGCATTGCATTATTACATAAATGTATGTTTTGCCTTCCTTCTGGGGCAAGAAAAACTGAAGAAAATGGTGTTGGCTGGTTCCTTTATACCCCTGTCGCACTGACGTCAGGGAAGAAGCGACGACATCCGACGCCGGACCTAGACTTTGGAATTCGGCCGACCGGGGACCCACCTGACGGCAGGAAAACCCATCTGTTATGACTGCAGCTGTATTAGCACTCGAACATCTACATTTATGGTAGGTACAAAACTGTACTTTATGAATACTGCAAAAGATGAGTAAAAAGACATAGAACAGTTGTGTAAAATCTTACTATATTGATAGCATTCCTTCTCTTCTCTGTTGCAGTATTCCTATCCGTCCCTCCTTCCCCCTGGCCTTGGTTCTTCCTGGATGATTCTTACCTTGCTTCCTTAGACTAGCATTCCTACTGGGGCAGTCATTTGTGAGGATGGTGTGCGTGTGCATCACTTTTATGACATACATCCAATTGCAGCCTACCTGCAATGTACCATGCACCCCGCAGTAGTGAAGTCTTTTGTATACTGGCCAACGTCGGGTTGCCTACAGCGGGGAACTCCCTCATGTTATGAATACTACAACAGAGAAGAGAAGAACATCTATTGTTAAGGTAAGATTTTACACAGCTATTCTTATTCTTTCTTCCAGTTATACCAAGAGCAAATTACTTATTTATATTCTGGCATCCCCACTTCATTTTATTTTCTTTCACACTGTCTCTCTCTCTCGCCTCTTCAGTCTGTCTTTATCTTTATAAATTCTTATTTTCTATGCGTCCTACTAGTCTTGCCTTACAATTTAATGTCTTATTCATATTTGCTTTCAAATGTAATTGTTTTTATTTCTGTTTATGCGATGTTCACCTATTGGTCAAGAAGATCATCATGGCAAAGGTAAACTGTCCATTTAATAATGTTTGGATGGTGTTGATAATGTTACGATATTAACTCTAAGTAATGTACTTTGTAAAAATATTATCAAACCTTATTGTTTCACAGGTGAATTTATATTTTTCCCCAATTTTTTTAAATATCTTTATTAAGTCATCAAATGTTTTAAACAGTAACACAATTGTACATACATTAAAAGAAAAAGTGCAGTAACACTTTTCATTGTTATTTTCATGCAGTGTAGACATAGGTTTTGTTTTTAACAATTTTCTTTCACTCTAGTGTTATACAGATTACTCAGTGCCTTCCCTTGAACCTCATTCATCCTCCTGAATGTTATGCTGCATGCATTGTTCCCACAAATTCCATTTATTTCTATGAACTTCGCTACTTTTCTTTTCTAAAGATCCATTCTCCAGTTATTTTATCTCTTGTACAGTATTCACTTCTTCAGTTATAGCTGGCTTGGAGTTGGATTTCTAAATTAATTGCTTTTGGCAGCCAATAACATTAAACTTAGTAAGGCCTTAATATGACTGTGTAACTAAGGTCCTATATCCCAGCTCAAAGGAATCACTCCCCTAGATATAGCACATTTGCTCCCCAATTATTTCCATCAAAATCCTCTTTAGGGAATGTTTAAAATCTGCCAACTTGTTGCAGTCCCAAAAAACATGTTCCTAATTACATCTGTTGTTCCCATCATACTTTCATTTGATAGCTACCTTAGGAATAATCAATCCCCTGAAGTCTACTTGGGGTGTAAAAATACTTGTGCAGACACTTTCATGCAAAAATCCTAAACCTTCTGGACTTAGCTGCATACAGGGGAGCCTTAGATCTTAGATTATGTTTTGGGTTATTATTTTGGTACTGAGGTTCAGTGTTAAACAATATATATGGAAGAATGAGACAACACACCAAGTTGCAGCTAAAAGTTTAATAAAAAAAATCAGTTACTTACAAAAATCATCTGTTTAGTCATCTTGCACACAACATCAAGGGACCTTCCTTTCTTTCCTTCAAACTAAGCAACTGCCCTGGTTTTTATACACAAAGGTGAACATGCAGAACTTTCTGGAAACTTAACATCTGTTGAACTGATACTTTTTGGAAATCGTATGACATTGATCAAAAATAGCATGTAGTTTCCTGAGTTGTCGTAAACATTTAGAAATGTTAAGAAATATAACCAACAACATCATTCTGGACAACTGGATTAAATGAGAAAAACTTTTAAGCGTAAAAAAATTATTTTGAAGAGTCTTCTTCCTGCAAGTGAATCCCACAGAAAGGGCAAAGATACAATGAAAGGAGAGCAGGCACATGATCAGCGGATTCTTCATCTCCAAAACAACGAATGTCTGAACATCAGACTTCTAATACTTTTCTTCTTGCTCTGAAGACTGCTGCACTAATCCAGTCCCATAGGAAACCTCAACCGAGATGAATTGCAAGTGTTCCTTCACAGCAGTCTCTTAAGGAGTCATCTGTACTGAGGTGGTCATTGTCTAGGGTCCTTCTCCAAGGAAAACAACTAGGAACTATTTGTCAGAAAGGGAGTTACCCAACTACACAAAGTTGACACTGGAATGTGTCATGTCATCCCACTCATTGAACATGAATTGTAGGACATAATGAGGCCATTTATAATAATATATTTTCATGACTATCTTACCATTCTCCTGTATCTGTAGGGTGGGCAGGTCTGAACCCCAGTCTTCTAAATTATATGTTCCTTCCCTGGGTGAAATTCTAGCACCAAGATTGGGAAAGGAGTTTGGATAAGCAATTCACAAAGAAACAGTGGGAGGATATATGTGCATCTCCCAAATATGCAACAGAATTTAGAAGATTTAGGATGTTTTGCTTGGAAATCTTACATAGATATTTTTATACCCCAAGTAGACTCCAGATAATTTTTCCTCAGGTAGACAGCAAATGCTGGAGGTGTGACAGGGAAGAAAAGAGGTACTTGGGAACATATTTTCTGGGAGTGTGGTGGGTTGGCAGACTTTAAGGATTCCCCGCGGGATGCACTGCCAGAGATGCTGAGTGGGCAGATTGGTATGACGAGGGAGATGATTGTTCTGAGCTGTGATACAGAATCGGAATCGTCTAGACATAAGGCCTTTCTTTTCTAATTATGGTGGCTGCCAAAAATGCAATTGCTAGAGAATGGAAATCAAAATGTAAACCAACTATGTTAGAAGTAGTGAATATAGAAAAACAGATAAAAGAACTGGAATTGAGATCTTTAGAAAAGGGTAGGAGCAAACTACATAGGAAAAAACAGTAATTGTGGGAAAAATACATACAGGGGAGAAATTAGGTTTAAAAGAAGGCAAGACTTAAATGAACTATGTAATGTTTAACTATAAATTATTTGATAGATTATAAGTGATGTATAATGTTTGCAACTGGGAGTGTGTCAGTATAGTTTGTGATGAAAAATGCTTGCAATTAGGATTGTGTCGGTGTAATTTGTTTTCGTTTATATAAATGTATGATTGCTTATGCTTTAAGTGATGGCAGGAATTGAATAATTTTGTAATGTTGCTTAGGTTATATGATATATATATATTTAGTGACGTATGTAAAGTATAATGTTTGTAAATGTTTATTTATTTCCAGTTTGATTACCGGGGAAGTCCACTGGGCCCAGGGAGAAAAGCTCTCCCCGAGCTGATGTCAACAATACAAGCATTATACTTTACATATATTGCTATATATCATATAACCTAATTTGTTAATGCAGTTTGATTACTTTTGTATAAATATAAATTTGTGCTTGTCACAAGTGATAATTCAGTAAAGGTGCGTTTAAAAAAAAAAAAGAGAGAGAGATTTGGATTCGTCAGTGATTTTGGCACATCTGCGATGTGTCAAGAGGGATGAACCATTTTTTCCAACTCACTTAGTCCTGTTGCTTTTAACATCAGCCCTTTCAGCATTGTGGGTGACTAAGCCCCAAGAGACAGCTATTGAGAGGTCAGTGTTGGCACTTATCCCTTCAGGCAATTTGTTGTTTCCATCACTTTGTATTTTGATATCTTTATACCAAAGCCAACATTGGATTAGGGAGTAGTGTAAGGATCAGTGTCTTGTGGTGCTAGACCTTCTTTGATGTTGAAAACCAATACTGTGAAAAACTGGCAAACGAAGAAATGACGCCACACACAGGTGCAAATGTTTATAATCCTGGTACCTTGGCTTTTCTCCTTCAAGGGATAACCAGTTCAAGTTACCAACACATTAAATAGTCACAATAATTGGTTTCAGTTACTTAATTAACTTTTAAAATTCCAACACATTTGAAGTGACCATATAGTACCTAAAAATAAAATCTTTGTTGTCCTCAACACCACTAAGGTCAGCTTCAGTACTAATTATGTTAACACCCACATGAACTTCATTAGTATTTGAAATACTAGAAAGATTGTTATCACTGTCAAGCCATAACAGATCAAACATACATCTTCTTTCAGCTACACTCCCTAGATACCAGTCAGTCTACTGCTTTTGGCACTGATTATGGACTCTGAAAGAAAGCATTTAAAAGTTTCAGGAAAATAAACTCCCTAGGGTCATACCAATCCTCATCCTCCCTTTAGAAAACTCCCAACCCCAGGTGCAAAGGAAGAGGAAGTGTTAAAGGAGGCATTTAGATTCTCCCATGGAATCCTAACCCAGGATTCACATCTCATTGAAAGGGAGGGCTTCACACAGTCCAATTCAAATTACCTCAGATTTTAGAAAATCGTAGAATTAATGAGAAAGAGGCTGTACATGGTTCCTACCCAGACAAGGAGATTCTGATGGAGACTTTTTGATCTGCTACTTCTACGTCTTGTGTGATTCCCCATAATGACCACTTGCTTGACATGGTGGTGGGAAGTTCTTAGTGAGATCCCAGTGTGGCTGAGCCCATTCCAAGGAAGCCAGAGAAAACAAGGCACTACATATCCCTATAAACAGCTGACGTATTGGTTGCAGCAGTAGAGACCAAAAGAAAGACCTAGGACATGAGCCTAGCACTCCATCTTCCAGATTGGGATTCCAGGGCAATGGATGGAATGGGAAAGCAGACTTCATTGTTTAGTACTTTGCCATAAGAGCTTTTAATTACCTGATACATATGAACAGGTTCAAACATAATCTAGTTGAGCAATTCCTATATGAGCTGAAATGGCTAATGACACATGGTACTCATAAGCATTCAGAAGCACAGGTTTCCCCTATGCTTAATACCTCAACCTTCTTGCATGCACTTATTACATAACATGGCTGATTGAGCTGATGGAGCTGTCAGAACAGGCATCACCATTTGACACTTTGCCTGATTATATCTGTGGGACTTTGTGTTGAACTTCAAGATGTCCTCCATGAAGCCCTCTAACAGGTCGTCTTTCTTTCAATCTAGAGTGAGAGAGAAGGCAAACACCCCCTAGGAAAGCAAAGCATTGTTCACAGCTCTTCAAAGGTCTTTTTCAATGAGTCAGAAGGGTCCTGTGAAGTTGTGATTCAAAAAGTCACAGACCATCCTTCAAACAGTTTCAGGACAGGGGCTACCACAGAGAATGCAGGGGATCCTTCAATGGGTGTTGTCTTATGGGCAGAGGTGCTCTGCAGAATCATGGTTTCCTTTGTCCCTTCCAAGGAAGGCAACAGCAGAATCCGTAGAATCTTGCTCAACTGTTCCACTCTGGAGATAGTCGGGGAACATCTCTCCATTCACCAGACTGCATGGATGGCCATCTCACAAAACATATGGGTCAAGTAGGTAATATTCAGAGTGCAAAGTATTCAGAGCCCCCCCCCCCCCTTATTTCTTGCATATCCCAGTCCATCAAAACAGGGTAGCAAAAGAAGAATCATCAAGTCTTCTACTCGAGTCCTCTAGGATATCCTACCACTACTGGAGGGGTTGGGGGGTTTATCCAAGGTCCTTTTTGGTTATGACCTCATGCCAATACTTGATCACTGCAGCCTAAGCCAATGTCATAAAAAAATACAAGATTTTATTTATTTTTATTTATTTTATTTTACATTTGTTTACCGGGCTGGTCTGACTGGATATATTTCCATTTTCAGCAGAGGCCCTGGGAGAAAAGCTCCACACAGAGACAAAACACAGTTACATTATATATATATATATATAAAAAAAGTAGCTGGTTAAACTTGATTCTAGACTACATTACACAATTTATACTTGCATACTAGGTAGAGCATCACCATTAAGTTATATTATAGAAATATAAAATAGAAAGGTTCTGCAACAGTAAAACATTTGCGGAAGGTGTAAAGCACATTCAGGAAATTACTTTCACATCCAAAATTCTTTAATATATTGTAATAGTTACTACTTATTAAAGGAGATTGTGAGAGAAGCTTCTCAAAGGGTAAGCAGTAGTGAGTCATGAAAAGAAGGTGTTAAAGAGAGAGAAAAATTAGTGGAAATCACAAAATTAGTCAGGATTTAGGCATGGGCATAACCAGTGTATTTTTAGGTGTTTTTTAAGCTTTTGTTTAAAGAGGACAGGAGAGGGAATGGAAGTTAGAGCAGTAGGTAGAAGATTCCAATGTTTACCGATGATATTGGGGAATAGGGAGTCACCAGCGATGTTATTAGACTTAGTTAAGCTCACTAGAAGTTTGCTTGAAGAGCTTAATGAATTTAGGTTAGTATAAGGGGTAAATAGGTTAGAAAGTATGGGTGTGTTATTAGGTTGGTAAAATATCCTATGGACAAAGGTGAGTTGGGAAAATATCAACATGTTTTTTAGTTCAAGCCAGTGTAGTTGCTGTAGGTTCTGACAGTGGTGAGTTCTAAATTGGTTCCCAGTAGCAAACCTAGCAATACTATTGTATGTATTAGCCAGCTTAGAGAGATTCTTTTTCTTTAGGTTAGTATATATGGGTGAAGCATAGAGAAGAGTAGAAATAAGATGAGAGTGGGCAAGTCTAGCTTTGGCTGTTGGAGTTAAGAACATTTTAATTCTGTAGGAGCAGCCCAGTTTTCTATTTACAGTTTTGATAGTGTTAATGTGATTATCAAAGGTAAGGTTATTGTCTATAGTGACACCTAACAGTTCGGTGGTAGAATCAGGGGATATATGGGTGCGATTTTTGGATAAGATAGAGAAATCTATTGGGGAGGACTTAATAGTAGGCTTAAAGAGCAGGAGTTTGGTATTTTTGGCATTCAAAAGGAGGCAGCGTTTTAAGAACCATGCCTCAACTGTTAAATACATTTTGTGTTAGTGTTTGTAGTTCAGAAATGGTTTTAGCAGAACATATGAGTGTAGAATCGTCTGCATATTGTATGCATGTAGCTTGAGGTATAGCTACTTGTAGCTCGTTTATGAATAAGGAGACTAGAAGAGGTCCAAGACTAGAGCCCTGGGGGACACCAAGTGAGACTGGCAGAAGAGATGAAAGTTTGTTATCCCAAAGAACTGCCTGTTGCTGAGGTAGGAAGTGAACCAGCGAACAGCCTTGGGGTCTAAAGAAAGAGATTCTAGGGTTTTTATGAGCAGGGGATGGTAAACCATATCAAAGGCTTTTGACAGGTCTATAAAGAGTGCTGATGAGAGGATGTTATTGTTGCGGTTTTTATTGATGAAATCAGTAAAGGATAGGAGAGCTGTGGTGGTACCATGAAATGGCCTAAAACCGTGCTGGCAGTTAGCTAGTAAGTTATGTTGAGTTAAGTGGCCCATTAATTGATAGTGAATACATTTCTCCATAATTTTTGTTAAGGGTGATGAGTGCTACAGGCTTGTAATGAGAATACTCATTAGAGTTACCTCCTTTATGTAAGGGGGTAATGTGTGAGATTTTCCAGATAACAGGGATGGTTTCTTCAATGATGGTTCTGTTTATAAGGATGGATATGAGATAGGCCACTGCGTCAGCTGCTTTTTGAAGGTATTCTGATGGTAACTGATCAGCAGAGGGGGTGCAGGATTTAAGTTTTTGGATAAGTTTTTGGATAAAGGTGGTAGAGATGGGTTGTAGTTGGAAAGTAGGGAGATTTAAAGATATGTAGCTAGGGAGGCTAGTCTTGTCTATGGAAAGGTGAGAGGCTAGTGAATTAATGTTATCAGTAAAAAAGGAATTAAAGGCATTAGCAGTTTCATGTGTTGTATTCTTTTCAGCCCCTAAGGGGGAGGGTGTACTAGTCTGGCCTGGGTGTAGTAGTCTATTTAAGGTTGACCAGAACCTTTGGGGGTTGTTGTAATGGATTTGCTGCAGTTTACTATAGTAGTTCTTTTTGTCTAAGCATGGCTTTTTTAGTACTATTTCTTAAGTGTCTAAAGGTTTGTTGATCAGAGGTTGATTTGGTAGCTCTCCACTTTGCCCATGATTTGTTTCTAAGTAATAATTTTTGTCTTGTTTCTTTAGTCAGCCAGGCGGCAGGCTTAGATTTGACTCTAATAGAATGTTTTGGTGCATGCTTATCAAGGATTGTTAAGAATTTGTCATTAAAATATTTAACAGCATCTTCAAGTGGGAGAATTTTTAGAGGGTTCCAGTTGCAGGCATTTAGTTCAGTTTTGAATAAAAGTAGGTTAAAGTGTTTATTACTTTGTGAGATCCTATAGGTTGGGGTGTTAGTAATATCACTCTTTTGTCTTATGATGAAAGTTAAAGTATGGTCGCTTACATCATCAGGCAAAGTACCTACTAAATAAGTTTGTTGTTGTTTGTTAATAAGAATCCAATCTAATATACTTTCTTTGTTGTTAGGTTTATTAATTCTAGTGGTGGTGTTTATTTTCTGAGTAAAGCCATGAAGATTAATGTGTGAGGAAGGGTTGTCTGTATTGACTGAGGACCAGTCATAGTTAAGATCTCCTAATATGATAGTTTCTTGTGGGTAAGTAGAAGATACCCAACTAAGGATATTTTCAATTATGGTAGAGTTATTTCCAGGAGGTAAATATATACAGATAATATAGATTGATTTGTTTGGGTTTAATTGTAGTTTCGAAATAAGGAGTTCAGCCTTAGTATCCTGTAGTGGGTTATAGGGTACTGAGGAGATATGTAGTCCAGTCTTAAACAGCAGTGCTACTCCCCCACCTTTATGTTTAATGCAGTCCAGTCTCAGTATATTGTAACATGGGGGAATTATTTCGTTATCTTTAGTACAAGGTTTTAACCAAGTTTCAGTTAGACAGAAAATGTCAAAGGGGTGATTTTCAAGGAGAGCATGGAGATGGGCAACCTTGTTATTAATACTTCGGATATTAAGATGTCCTATAAGTAAGGCATTAGAATCGGTTGTTAGTGTTGGAAGGGTGGAGTTTGTGATAATATGACTTGTTTCAGCAGAGGTATTAGTGGGTCCTGGGTTAGGATGTATGTCACCATCTTTTAGGGTTGGAGTTTTAAATTGTAAAGATGGTTTACAGGAGAAGCTGGTTAGATATTTCAGTCTCCTTAAAGTTGGTTTATTGAATTTAATATTTGAAAGTCGATGGTGTTTGGCTAGGAGGTAGTTAGAGGTGGATGTGATGTTTAAATGAGTCAATTTTTGGGTAGTAAAATCAATGGCTGTTTGTTTGCGAGAGTAATTGATGTGGTAATTATTTACTTTTTCATAAGAGGTAATGAGATATGACAGTGTGAGAACTAGAGAAGGTATGAGTAAGAGTATTGGCTTGGCTAGGCTGCTTTTAGTTATAGGAGTCTTAGGTAGGGTACTGTTAGTTTTGTAAGACATACTGCAAAGAAGAGTTATGGAACCTTACAGAAATAGAGTTAGTATATAACTATAGTATAAATTATAGGAAGGGTAAGGTCTTTTCTAGGAAGTATTAGCTACAGGTATATGAGTAAGGTAAGATAGTATAAGATAAGGCAGTATGGAAAGTAGAATAGGTGAGATGAGGTGGAGTTGTATTAATTGTTAGTTTGTTCGGATAGGTTGTTTCCGGGAGGGGGTGTGGTGAGGGAAGTATAAGTGTAGGACCGCTAGGGGTGGGTGGGATATGGGGGTAGGGTAGGGGAGCGAAGTGGGGCAGAGCCAGTTAGTGGAGAGTGCGGAGCCAATCAGTCCTTGCAGTGAAGCTAAGCACTGATGTCAGAAGTTCTGAATGGTCATGATTCAGTCCATTCTGCTGTATTTAAAGTGTAGACATAGGATGGCTTGCCCAGTTTCTGTGATGCTTGCCTCCACATCAGAATCATTAAGGAGTCCAGGAAATTCAACCCTTCCAGGTCATAGCTATCCATTACTAATCTCCATCCCTGCTATTCAGTCTCACCTCAGCCCAGAGGTTGTTTAACAAGTGCATGGTTGCCTCTCATATGTTTACCAAAGGAATCTGGATTATAATGCAAGCTGTTCCATAGTAGCAAGGGACTAATTTCTCAAATTTTGCCTCTCTCTAGAAATCTCCATAAACCAAGAGGTACAACTGAGTTGTGCTCTAGTCTTGGTGCTTCTAAGGTCATAGTTAAGATCTCCTAATATGAAGAACACCCTTCAGGAGTGAGCTGAACTCACCAACTAGCTTTTTCTTCCCATTCAAATGTCTCTGAATCTGTTCTCAAGTTCCTCTCCTCCAGCCAGTTTTCAGGCCCTCAAGGCACTGGGCTTGATGACAGCAACAGTATACCTAGTGTCATATTCCAGACTTTACACAACAACTCTTCAGTGAACACTCAAAGTTCAGTGGTCACAAATAGGGAACAGAATGAGCAGAAACTTCAAATTAATGTCCATTCCACATGCAGAATGCATCTGTTATGGTAGAAAAGTAGCCACAGAGACACTATTGGATTTTCAGTCACCTCTTCCCATTTCTTTTTGCATAATCATGATGGATGTCTTTGCCCTAGGGTGGAGGAGGGCATTGTGCAGGACAGACAGTCAAATGAGAATGGACCTCCTAACATTGCAAGACCATGTTTGTCAGGTTGTAATATCCATAAACGCAGACATTATGGCTCTGATATGGTATATCAACCCTCTGGATTGAGGTGAGACTCAATGGCAGGGATGGAGATTGGTAATGGATGGCTTTAACCTGGAAGGTTTGAATTTCCTGGACTCCTTAATGATTATGATGCAGAGGCAAGCATGGAACACCAGGTCTTACTCTGTTATGTCACAAGGCAGTGAGAGTGTGGTAACAAGTGATCTCAACAAATTGCTGCCTGATAGCAGTACATATACCAGACTAGAGCAGACAGGTACAGTAGGATGTGTCTTGATGCCTTATGAGTGGTCCCTCCATCCTCAGGGTAGCACAAGATCTATTCCATGGCTAGGGGAATCTTTGCTGTGACTAGTAAGTATCTCACACCAACACCGAATGCAGTCATTTCTTTTTTCTAGTACCCACACAGATACATCCCTATACTTAACTGCATGCTTTTTCCAGTTCCATTTATTGGCAAGGACCTGAATCTACCTTCAAGGTTGGTCCAGTTCCTTACAGCTTTTTAGGAATAACCTACACAGAAGCTGTGCAAGAGAAAATGGAAAAAAAATCCTTTTGGCTTCTCAAAGAGAGCGGAACCCCTTCTCTGCCCCACTTTATTTAGTGTTTTTTATCATGCCATCTTGATACCTTGTCTGGTTTTTATTCCATTAAAGTTCATTTTAGAGTGATCTCTAATTTTCATCCAGTTGCCTCCTAAAAGATTTGACTTAAAGTCATCCCTTTTGGTAAATTCTCTGTTTCTATGTGGGCTTCGTTTTTAGAATATTTTCTGTTACTTTATGAGTGTAATATTCTTTGTTTTTTGTTGTTGAGGAGTATATTAATTTAACTGTACCTTACTTAATAAATCAGAATGGAATCTTTTTCAGGCTTTACAGAGGAAGTTTATTTCTCCATATAAGCATAGAGGGAGTAGTAGACCTCTTCCAAAGGAATGAAGCACATGTGTATTTACTAGCTTATCAGGAATAAGGGTATGTAATTTGTAATGTACAAATCAGAAGTCATAGATTACACTTACTTCATGTGAACATTTCTTGAAACTTAACTTATTATCTTCTAATATATATTCAGTCCTTTGTAAATCTCGAATTTTTCTGTTTCATATATACTTCCTGATCTTGCTGTACCAGTCTGTTAGACATGTCTTCATTCTTCGTTTTGCCTTCTGAGAAAAAAATGGGTCTATATTATAAGAAAGAATGCTTAAAATGTCGAACACCTCTTTGTCGACACATTTTAAGCGAACGCTGTTATAAGCGAAAGTTGACAGAGTTGAAACCGACATACTCAAAATATTTTAGTTGTCTAACACCGATCCCCCACTGCCGCAATGAACATGAACTGCAAACACAGTAAATTTCACTTCTAACAAACACCCTAAGTATATGCTACAATCCTTCCTATTTGTAAAGTAAATGAATTAACCATACCAATTGACAACAGTAAATCTCCAAAATTACACTTGTCTGAAACGGCACTTTCCCAAAACACAAACCAGTTAACACACATACACTAATTTTTCTCTAATTTTTGCAGGGGAGCAAGCCACCCCGCACACCCCCTACTAATTATATATACCAACTCCACAATTGCACTAAAATTAAGGTAAACATGCATAATTCATAATGTACACATCTTTACGTCACTGCTACATTTGCGTGTGTTGGCAAACTATGACATTTCGAACTTAACGTTTTAGATCTTTAGAGCTTTCACTTATAAGACCATTCGCTTAAAACGTGTCGACAAAGTGGTGCTCGACATTTTTAGTGTTCGTTCTTATAATATAGACCCAAAAAAATATATATTTTCTGTGAGAGGACCAAGCTAACCAACATCAGTCAGTGGAAAAGTACTGGAAAACATTTAAATGCATATAGTATCTGTACCTTAAAGCTGTTAACCTAATAGAAACCATCTCAGTTGTTTATCTGTTATGCAGTTTAAACAGTTATGCAGATAAGTTAAAAAATATACATTAGTTTATTTACCAGTACATTACTTCTTTTTCACTTCCAAGAGCCACAGTAGAACACGACCACAGCTGTTCAAAACCTTAAATGGTAATTTGTAATGTATTTTACTTGGTTCAGCACAGTAAGCCTCTACATCTGAAAAGTTCCCAGTGATGCTGCAAGCAGGCACTTGGAAGTCTGCTTTCAGAATCAGTTGCAGAAATTGTCTTTACATTACCTTTGCATAAACAGATCAGTATAGCAATTAAGCATTAAAAAAAACTTTCTTTAATTACCCTTTGATGCCTTTTTAATTGACCCTTCAGAATAAGAACAGTGTTCTTATCTTATCCCATATTTACCAACCAGTATGAAACTAAGGGCCGTGTTAATTTGTTTTTCTCTTTTAAAAACACTGCTCTCACAACTGTCATTTTAATAGTGATGGCCTCTGAATTTTGAAAGTGTAGACAGTTTTATGTTGCAGTTCTCATATTGCTTTTATAGAGGAAAGCCCACTGTTGAAATGCCACTATTACCTAGGTCTGTGTTAGCCACATTCATTTTTTTTCCCACAATTTTAACTTCTCTAGTTAGTGCGGCTGATAGCTCAATGTCTATATGCAAAAGTGTATCATTTGTAGTCTGTAGTTTAGTATTTATGAGCTCTGAATTTGAACAAAATACAGTACTGGATGTTCAATAACATCAAGTCTTTAGAATTTAACTGATTAAGGAGTGATTAAGCTCATAACTTTTTGTTGCATTTTAAGTGCCAAGAAAAATGCAGTGTGGTTTAAACAGCCTGTATTTATATGAATAACATAGGAGGAATTCCCTTAACATATTTTCTTAGTGCTGTGGATACACATACATAGTCTCATTAAAGTAGTGCAATCAACCACATCCTTTTTTTTTAATTATTTATTCATTCGG
>NC_056745.1:561747807-561837807 GCF_019279795.1 Protopterus annectens
ACACACACACAGACCAAAGAATGTTTACTTTCCTACATACTAAGTGGCATTCATAGGGCTAGTTAAAAACAAAGTATATATATAAAATTGAGTGTGTGTGTGTGTGAGAGAGAGAGAGCACAAGCGTGTGCTAAAGTGTTGGCTGCATTACCTTTATATATATATATATATATATATATATATATATATATATTTTTTTTTTTTTTTTGAAAAATCATTCACTAATGGCAGACTTGAAGCTGTGAAATGGCAAAAAACTTGCTCCTCTTTGCCTCCATAGGAGTTCAAGGGTCCATCCCTAGTCCATTACTCTTCAATATGTACACAACCTCACTTCATACAGCCTCCAAATCTGCTTTTATCAGTATGCAGATGATAGAATATTCACCCGGGGATCGATCACTCCAGTGACTCTACTCGACAGAGATGCCAGGGTAATCCTATGGGCTAGGCTTGCAAAGGCTCCAGTGCCGTTAGCCTAGTACACACTTATGAACCATCCCTTATCTCCCAGCCAGCCAGCACCCTCCTCATGCCGCAAAAATAACTCAAGACCCGTTTACGTCTGTTGAATCTTGGCTAACTCCAAACTTCTTAACCCTAACAAAACCAGTGTAATGCTTTTTTTTTTTTTTTTTTTTTTTTTTGTTTTTTGCAGCTACAGTTGTGTTGGCAGGGTTTGTAATGTATAATGTTTGCAACTGAGATTGTGTCTAATTGGTTTATCTTCATTTATATAAATGTAAACATGCCTATGTCATACATGATAATTTAATAAAGATGTTTCTTGTGTTAAAAAAAGAATGCATCATAAACTAGAAACCTTGAGTAGATCCAGGCACTGTCTTAGCAATAACACCAGAAAAAAAATAGCATCAGTTTACCTACTACCATTATTACTTTCTGTATCACCTATTTTTAGTAGCGTAAAGTGTAATCTAAAATCCAAACTTAGCATGTGTTACAATGAAATAGCTAAACTTACCTCAAGTCTCGCTTTCATTTACTTCATCACTGCCAAGACCTTTAACTCCTTACATTGCTGGAACTGCCTAATCAGTTCACTTAGTCTCAATTAATTACAGTTCATTCTCTTTTCTACCAACTTGAAAACTGTCCAGACCTTAAAAATACTTTACAGTGCTACTCCACTACAAGATCCTTAAGATCCAGCAACCAGTCTCTCCTTAAAACCAATATGTCACTAGCACATCAGGTGTCTCAGTTTACATAGCTACATTGCTAAAATATGCAGTAATATTCCACTCCATAGTAGACTTAACCACAGCACTCTCGCTATCAAAGAACATCTGTTTTTCTTCTTGCCACAATCCAGAGTAGCAAAATTCTCTATCTTACCTCTACTTTTATATCTACTGCCACCTTCTTCGCCTCTTCCTTACTTTTATCTCTGCAGTAGATTCACTCTCCTACTTTATCAATATTTTTTTCTTACAATTCTACCTTTCTCCCAAAATAATGTCTGTCTTTGTTTCTCAGTGCATGTTAAAAATTCTAAAAAAATATTATTACCTGTTTAAAAATGTGTCTCTGTATCATTGCATCTCTGCAGATGTGTCTTTTGTAGACATACTATAGCTTTCTCAGTAATCAAAAGCAGATAAATTGCATGACATATGCCACTCATCTAGTATGTAGGGAGGTAAATATTTTATTTTTGGTGTATATTCGTGTGGTTATGGGGAATAGATAGTACTATGCCTGGTTTCACTGAACACCTCTGATTTTGCCTCATGTTTTGGACTGATGTCCTTCTATTCATATGCTGCTGTATTCATGACATCAGGGGGTTTACCTCTGGTGAACTCTCGCACATCTGGCTATTATACAAAAGTTAAATTATACCGCTAGGGTGCGTGTGACGTCCCACGCCTCTCTCGGCTGTCAGTCATAAACAGATATCGGGTAGAAAGTGGACGTCAGCATGAACCTTTTCAGAACTTCATTGCTGCCTGTGTGATTACCAGCTCCGGTCGTCGCGTTGCCAGTAGAAGTGTTTTCTTCATCTGACTTTCAGATAAGAACCCCTTGGGGGTTTTCTATTTGTTATTTGCAACTGTTTTGGGTTACATGTCAGGTAGGAAATGCAAGTGTAGGTGTGGAAGGCAAATTCCACATAATGATTCACATGAGCCCTGTCTATTCTGCCTAGGCCATCAGCATAGCCATATCACTTGTAGTATTTGTCAGGCCTTTGTCCCCAAGACCCTCAGAAGTTGTCTTGCAGCCTTAAAACTATACCATAAAAATCAGAGACTGAAAAATCTAGCTTCTTGGATGGACCTGATGTTGGAACCCACGGACAAGCCCCCAGTCAAGAAGGACAAAAAGAGTAGACCCGGACAGATTGCTGCACCCTCCACTCCAGCCGTTAGTGAAGGCCTGGAGTCCAAGTCAGAGTCCTTGGAGCTTCCTTCAGTGGAAGGCTCTACTTTGCCAGAGGTCACAGCCCAGAGGGAATCTCAGGTATCCGATTCAATCACTGAAGGGGAACCAAGGCTCTTTATATCTGGGGGTCTGCGTGGCATCTCCCAAATCATAGTATGTGAGGACATAGTCTCTGATGTAGTGGAGTGTCGGTCAGTGTCCGACCCTCCACCGCATTTCTGAATCCTCTCCCCCAGACACCCATAAGAAGAGGAAACAGAAAATTAAACATATTTGTCAGCCTCTGCCTGATTCACCCGTCAAACAGCCTCTGGATTGGCAAGCCTTCACCCAAGGCCTGCTCAATGCCTTTCTGGCCTTGCATCAGGGCCTGATGCCTGCAGAGGTCCCCACGCCCTCTACCCCTAAGGGGCCTACTCCAGACATCCCTTCTGCAGAAGAGGATTCATCTGACGATGAATACCTCACCTACGGTTCTCCTCTGGGATATGCTTCACCAGAGGAGTCCAACGGCACTGACTCCCTTGGTGAGGACCTCACCTTTGGTGAAACCATCATGAAAATGCAAAACTTTTTCAAATGGGAGAATGGTCAGGTCATGAGACCCAAAAGAGATGCTATGAACTTCTACAACTGGTGTCTCCCAGCCCTTCTGCTGTGTCCCCAGTACACCTTGCCTTTCTGGATGCCTTCTTGGCTGCTGCAAAAAAACCCTGACTCACAGCCCCCAGCACCCAAGTGTCCAGACAGATTCTGTAAGGTGCCCGAGGAGGCAATCCTATATAAAGCCCTTTCTGCAGACCCTGCAGTTATTTCCATGACCACTGACAAAACCTCAAAGTGCATCTCCAAGATTCAGTCAAATCCAGGCCTGCCCCTACAGCCCACACCCCCAAACCATGGCCTCTTTACAGATGCTTCAGACACAGGCTGGGGGTCAACCCTAAGACATTGGAGAGTGAGGAACACATGGACCCCCACTCAACAAAAAAAAAAATCACATCAATATCAAAGAAATGAGAACCTTGATACTAGCTTTGGATATTTTCAAGGGTCAGCTTCTCCCAGGCACCCTGAGGTGGTATACAGACAACACCACTGTGCTGTGGTACATCAACAAACATGGGGGACAAGTTCTGACCTCCTGTGCAGACTAGCACTGCAGGCTTGGGAAATAGCACTGGAGAAACAAATCCTTCTCCAAGCAGTATATATCCCCTCCGCAGACAATGTCATGGCAGATCCCTTAAGCAGGACCATAACCCTGTCTCATGAATGGATGCTGAACAGGCAAGTGTTTCTGGACCAAATACATTGATGGCATATTCTGAATGTGGATTTCTTCATCTCTCCCATGAACAGACAGCTCCCGACCTTCTGCTCCAGGGCACCTCACCCAGAGGATTGGAAGTTGAATGCTTTATCAATCTCTTGGAAAGGGATGTACACATATGCATTCCCCCCTTCCCTCTCATTTAAAGAGTCCTCCTAGAAATTCAGAAGGAACAGCCTCAAATCTTGCTGGTGACTCCCTACTGGCCAAGGCAGCATTGG
Source organism: Protopterus annectens (assembly GCF_019279795.1). Lineage (NCBI taxonomy): Eukaryota > Metazoa > Chordata > Ceratodontiformes > Protopteridae > Protopterus > Protopterus annectens. The sequence continues at coordinate 561,751,771 of NC_056745.1, forward strand.
ATGCCCTTCTGTTCCTATGTTGCAGTATTCTGGGTGTGGGATTTCATGCCCTCAGGTGACTCGTACATCGGCTCCTATACAAAAGCTTTAGCTGCTATGTGAGTAGGACGTCACATGTAGGGCCATAAACCGGGATCCTTAAATGAGATGTCTGTACGCACAATCCTCAGAATTTTTCAGCCGCAGATGACATTCGCATCGTATGTTCGCTTCTCCACAGACATTGCATCCTAAGATAAGTAACCCATTGGGTTTCTAATTTTCTTATTTTTTTGATGCTTGCTCTTGCTAATGCTTGGTTGTTGTAGCCTTTAGCTGATGTCAGGAAAAAAGGGAACGTGCCAGTGCGGGTGCCAGATACCCCATAAAGATGCCCATGACAGGTGTGTTTTTTGTCTAGGCCAGGAACACGATCACTCCTGCGCTATTTGTCAATTGTTTGTGTCCAAGACCTTGCACAGCTGTCTAGCCATGTTAAACCTCTATCTGGAGAACCAGCACCTTAAGTGGTTAGCTCTCAGGATGGAGCCCACATCGGAGGCCGCACCTGAACCCTCGCGCAAGAAGGCCAAGGTTCCTAGGCCTACTTCGCCAGTTGCTCCGCATTCCGACGCACTGCCAGCTGCCGTTCAAGGGGTTGAGCCACGCTCAGAAGATTTCTTGACTGCAACAACGTCCCTTGTGGAAGCCGTTTCACATTTGATGACCAGCATGTCTGAGGAGCTTATCCAGACATCGGCTATGGTCAATGTCGAGGGGGAACCAGTTTCAGTGATACCTCCGGAAGGGATCCAGACGTTGGATGTTTTACTGTCCAAAGCCGACTCCAGGCCTCTATCTACTTCTTCCCCAAAAAGAAGCAAAAAACTAAACATACCTCCACGTCTTCAGAAGGCACACTGGACTGGCAGGCCTTCACCTCTTCTCTCATGCAGGCCTTTATGGCCCTCAGGCCTTCAGCCTCAGCCACCTGCACCCTGCCTCTTTTGAGCCTTAGGCCTGCCTCTGCTTCTCCCCTCCCATCCACGACCCCTCAAGCCAGAGAAGAAGAACATGATTCTTCCTTCTCATCCTCAGAAGAGTCCATTTCTTATGATGCTCATCATGTTTCACTGTTGCAGTCATTACAATTGGGTTATCCTGCTGGCAGGCTACCCGCAGTTGGCCTGAATTCCAAAGTCCTGGTCTGGCGTCGGTTGCTATCGCCTCCTCCCTGACGTCAGTGTGCCAGGGGTATAAAAGATGCAGCCGACACCATTTTCTTCAGTCTTTCTTGTCGCGCGGTGCCCGAAGCAAAAGCAGTTCGCAAGTGCCGATCGGCTGACTCCTGAGATTTTCAAGTTTGAATTTCAGATCTGAAGTCGTCATTAAAGCTAAGTACCCCATTGTGGTAACTTTTTTCTTGCTCCAGACCGATGTCAGAAAAAGTTAATTATTGTATTTCTTGTGGGAAGCAAATACCTCATAAGGATTTTCATTCTTACTGTATTCCTTGCCTAGGCCCCGACCACGACGTTGCTAGTTGTCTGTTTTGTGCTAGATTTAACCAAAGCACTATTAAGCATTGGTACGATTTTGCATTTCATTATTTTGGTAGAAGATTTAATTATATAATGCCGTCGGAACAGCCGACTACCGGAATTTATAAAAAGCGCAAAGACAAAGAAAAGGACAGGCATCTGAGGTCCAAAACCGACGACGAGGCTTCAGCTAGGCCAGTCGCCGGTTCTCATTGAGGCGCTTTTGCAGCCCCGGACGCCCGCTACCTCAGAGCCACAGGCCGCTTCTGACTCCCACATGGAGCCGACTAGGCCACTGGAAACTCAAGGTATTGGACCCTCGGAAGCTATTCCCTCAGATGGGTCCGGAGCCGCTGAGTAGGCATCTGTTTCTGAGGGTGTTTTCAGGCCTACACAGTTATATGTAAAAACAACTTCAGCTTCAAAGGCAAAGACTAAAGCACCTCTAAAGACAAAGAAACAACATTCCCCTCGACAGGCCTCCATGCCTAAAAACATATGCTTAAAATGGCCGAAGACCTAATTACTTTGATCAGGGGTTCTCATCCCCCTCCTGATATGAGACCTAGGCAAGAGACAGAATATGAATCTTCAGATCAAATTTCCATTTCCACGGATTCCTCTTCTGAACAGGGATACCCTCTTCCTCCTTATGAGGATTCTGATGCTAAAGAATCTATCCCTTCAGCCACTCCTCCTGAAGATTATTCTTTTGGGGAGACTCTGCATACTATGAGGGAGCATTTTCATTGGGAAGGCCAAGATTACTCAGAATCTAAGAAAAGGGTCAGAGATTTTCTTTTACTACCTCAGCACAGGCCCCTTGCTATTCCTCCTGTTTTAGACATTGTAGATGATGTGTTTATAGAGTCCAGTCTCACTCCTCAATCTTTACAACCAGCTCCTGTTAAGCCAGACAGATACTACAGGGTTCCTGATTCACATAAATTTCTTTATAAAAACCCTGCTGCTGACCCAGAAACTATATCTCAGGGTCCCAAAGGGGTCAAGGCGTCCACTGCAAAAAACCCTATTCCCTCTGATAGGGATTCAAGGGCCCTGGACAGATGGGGGAAAAAGATTTACACTTCTGCTACTTTGGCTGTAAGGGCCTTAAATTGTCAGTTTCATATGCTTAAATATCAACAATATCTTATGTCACTACTAAAACAGAAAATGTTGACAAATTCTGAATGTGCAGAAAACAAAGAAATGCAGGATTTATTGCATGCAGCTGAACAAGTGGGAAAGCATACTTTGCAATGTGGTTTTGATTCTCTGGAGGCCTCCTGCAGGGCCACTGTTACAGGTTCTGTCATTAGGAGGCATGCTTGGTTAAAGGAACAGAATCTGCCTGATTATGTTAAAGCAAAATTATTAGATGCTCCATTACAGCATGATACCTTGTTTGGTGTTAAAGCAGAAGAGGTGTTAAAGAAAATGGAGGACAAAGCTAAATCTATGCAAACAGTCAAGGATTTCTTACAGGTACAACCTCCCAGATTTAGCAGGAACTGACCTGCAAAGAATTGGTCCTTTCCAGTGTCAGACAGGCCACAAAGAGGCAGATACAGACGCCCCAGAGGCAGATCCCAGCCACAGGGCTCATACAGGTCTAAACAATGGGGTGCTTCTACCTCCAAAAGCAGAGAAGATAAATCACAGCCATACAGGAAACAGTCTCAATGACTTTCCCCTGCCAGCACCGAGCACTTATCTTCTGGCAGCCCCTTTAGGGGGAAAACTAGCACTTTTTTCACAAAATTGGCACATGGTCACCCAGGCCAAATGGGTCATGAATATAGTTTCTCATGGCTACAGGTTCCATTTTCACACCCTGCCAAGGGCAAAAGGAATGCCAGACCTGCCACACAATCAATGGGCAGAGGCTCAAAAACAAGTTTCAGCCCTCATGGACATGAGGGCCATTCAGCGAGTGCCACAGCAAGAGCAGGGACTAGGATTTTACTCAAGATTCTTCTTGCTGCCCAGAAAGGACAATGCATGGAGACCAATACTGGACCTGTCTATTCTAAACACATTTCTGGATATTCCGAAAATCAAAATGTTGACTCTGCAGCAGCTTCTGCCCATGCTGGGCAAGAAGGCATGGCTTGTGACTTTAGACCTAAAAGAGGCATACCTGCATGTCCCAGTCAGACATTCATGCAGAAGATACCTCAGATTTATAGCTGGCTCAATGCACTACCAATTGTATGCACTGTCCTTTGGCTTATCTACTGCACCCAGGGTCTTCACAACATGCCTGGCACCAGTAATTGCATTTTGCAGACAAAGGGGAATACAGATTTATCCTTACTTGCACGATTGCCTTATTCAAGCAGAGAACAAGGACATTCTACTACAGCATCTGGCGTTTGTAAAAAGATTGCTAACATGCCTAGGGTACACAGTAAATGAAAAGAAATCAAAACTAGTACCCTCACAAGAGATAATATTCCTGGGTGCAAGCTTAAATACAACTGCCCAGATGGCTTATCTCATGCCAGACAAAGACAACTGACTACTTATTTCAAAATGTTGGCAAAAAAGACCCAGTTATCTGCAAGAAAAATTCTGCAGGCTTTGGGCTTCATGGCATCCTGCATACTGCTAATTCCATATGCAAGACTGCATATGAGAAAACTACAATGGTATCTAAAATGTGTTTGGACTCAACATTGCCACAGCCTGGAAACAATAATTACCCTCATTCCCTGCCTGCAATAGGAGTTTCGATGGGCAGAGGCCTGTCACCACAACAAGGGACAGCCTTTCACTTTACCCACAGCCAGGCAGACATTAACAACAGATGCATCAGATTATGCCTGGGGGGCCCATATGGCAGGAAGATGTATTCAGGGCACATGGTCTTCAAGCCAAATGCATCTACATATCAATCAAAAAGAGATGCTAGCTGTTCAAAATGCCCTGACAGCCTTCAAAGATCTACTTCATCCAGGACAACTATTGATAAAGACGGACAATAGAACAGTCATGTGGTACATAAACAAGCAGGGAGGCACACATTCCTACCCTCTCTGCAGACTAGCCATGACTTTGTGGGACACAGCATTGACTTACCAAATATATCTGCAAGCACAATACCTGCCAGGAAGGATAAATTCTCTGGCAGATGAACTCAGCAGAAACCTAATGGATCCCCACGAGTGGAAATTGGATCCACAAGTATTCAGCATGATAAAAAGGAAATGGGGATGCCCGGACATAGGCCTCTTTGCCTCGCCTCACAACTGCCAACTACAGAAATTCTGCATGAGCTAGCATGGAAAGTGGATGCTCTTTCTTTCAGCTGGAAAAACTTAACAGTATATGCCTTTCCCTCACTGCCTCTCCTCCCCAGGGTACTCTTAAAGGTCAGACAAGAGAAACCAAAAATGATACTGATTGCACCAGACTGGCCCCGCCAGCACTGGTACCCAATCCTAAAGAGCTTGTCTCAATGCCCAGCCTGGACATTGCCTCAAATTCCTCTTATTGACACAACAAAACAGTCAGATCCTGCACAGCCAACTCAGGACCTTAAACCTGGTAGCATGGCGGATAATATAACCATTTAAAACACGCCTCTGTCTAAAGCAGTGATGGATGTTATTTTGGAGGCCAGGAAGCCTAGCACCAGAAAATCTTATGCAGAAAAATGGAAGAGATTCTGTGCTTGGAACCAGGCACAAGGAATTGACATAATTGTACCAAATATTCCTCAGATTTTACAATACTTAATTGAGATGCTGGACAAAGGCCTATCCTATTCCTCAATTAAGATTCATGCCTCTGCCATTTCAGCTCAGTACAATACAGAACCACCACTATTTTCTCATCCATTACTAAGGCAGTACCTCAGAGGGGCCAAAAACATAAGACCCCCAAGGAGAGCACCAATACCTGCATGGGACCTAAATTATGTCTTGGAAAAACTCACACTGCCTCCTTTTGAACCAACCTCTACAGCTGATATAAAATTCTTATCTTGGAAAACAGCTCTGCCCCTAGCAATAACCTCTGCAAGATGAGTCTCAGAGTTACAGGCACTCATGGCTGTGGAACCCTTTATCATTTTCCTTCAGGACAGGATTTCTCTGAGGATAAACCTGACATTTCTGCCTAAGGTAGTGTCCAGTGTGGCCCTGAATCAAACAATTCATTTGCCTACCTTTTATCCAACCCACAGAATAAGGGTGAGAGACTTTTGCATTCTTTGGACAGTCACAGGCAGCTAAGCTTCTACTTGGGCAGAACCAAAGCTTTCAGAAAAACTGAACAACTTCTAGTGGCATATGCTGCAGGATCACAAGGAAAGGCTATCTCAAAGCAGACTATTTCAAAATGGATAGGCCACTGCATTCGTTTCTGCTATTCACAGCATGGCAAATCAGTGCCTGAGGGCATTAGGCCACATTCAACCAGAGCAGCAGCCACTTCAGCAGCCTTCTTCAGAGTACCACCATCCAAAGACATCTTAGAGGCTGCAACTTGGAGCAGGCTTTGCCACTGCAGGTCTGCAGGGCCTCATAGCCTCTCCTAATCCTATTTAGCCCCAGCTGCCCAACCATAGCTTTGTGATTCAACCCAATAGTAATGACTGCAACAGTGAAACACAATGAACATAGTACAGTTGTGTATCTACCATAAATGTAGATGTTCGAGTGTATTCACTGTTGCAGTCCAGGTTACCCACCGACCATCCCCCTTTCCTTTGCTGGGTCTAATCTACTTCTCTATTCTATACAACCTATGTGGTGTATTTGCTTGTAGATGAAGGTAGAGTTTTACTTTACTGCATGTTTATTGGCTTAAATTAGCCTACCCTTTTGGGGGCATCTGACATCGGGGGCAAGAAAAACTGAAGAAAATGGCGTTGGCTGCATCTTTTATACCCCTGGTGCACTGACATCAGGGAGGAGGCGACAGAAACCGACGCCGGACCAGGACTTTGGAATTCAGGCTGACAGCGGGTAGCCTTGCCAGCAGGATAACCCAATTGTAATGACTGCAACAGTGAATACACTCGAACATCTACATTTATGGTAGGCACATAACTGTACTTTTCCCAGATTGCCTTCCCCCCCAGGAATATTACTTTCCTGATGAGGAATCTGTGGAAGGGGGTTCTCCCGCTGAGGACATTACTTTTGGTGAGACCATCACCAAGATGAAGGATTACTTTAAATGGGATACATCCCAAAAGACAGACATGCTTACTTGGATGCCTTCAATGCTGCTTTCAAAGCCCCTGACTCCCAGCCTCTGGCACCTAAATGTCCTGACTGCTTCTACAAAGTACCAGAGGACCAAAAATTCCTGATCAAACCACCCTTGGCGGACCCAGCAGTTATTGCCACCACAGCAGATAAGCAATCTAGACTGCTGCCCTCTGCCTCCCTACTGCCCACTGACAAAGACAGCAAGTACATGGATAGGATGGGGAAGAAGGTATACACTTCTTCAGCTTTGGCTTTCAGAGCCATAAATTATCAGAACCACATGACAAAATATGCATTGGACTATCTCAAGCCTCCTCCATGCTAGCATCCTTGCCTGACAGCCCCAGCAAGATGGACATCTCAGCCAAACTTTCCATGGCACTACAGGTTGTCAGACATTCCATCACATGCAGCTACAATGCTGCAGAAGCATCTGCCAGGTCTGTAGCATCTGCTTCAGCCTCAGGAGGTACTTATGGCTGAGACTCCAGAACCTCCCTGAAGATTTCAAGTCTAAGATCTTGGATGTTCCTCTAGACCACAGTGTGCTTTTCGCCAAACAATCTGCTGACTTTTTTAAAAATCTACAAGAAAAAAGCAAAGAACTCCAGGACATCAAGCACTTGCTGGTGTCACCCATCTCCAAGTATTATAGAAACTACCCTGCTAAGGCCACCTTTGTGAGATGTACTCCTCAACCCTCCTCCTCTTCTTCCAGGTCCAGCAGAGGGGCTAGAAGACCTACCAATTCCAGATCTTCTGTCCCACCTCATCAACCCAGACAGCCTTTCAGGACAGAGGAAGTCCCAGTAATGTGTGACTGCCTTACCCACCTTCCCCTCTCAGTCCGCCTTTCCCACCATCTCCCTCTTTGGCAATCCATCACTTCAGACTAGTGGGTCTTAAACATTATTCAAAAAGGGTACTTCCTATCCTGGAAAGAGAAGCCACCCAGAAGAAGCATTACTCTCATCCCCAAAAATCAGCCCCATCTCATGCCACAAGTTCTGGCAGACCTTTTAAAACTTGGCACCATAGAACCTCTCCCTCCAGGACAGGAAGGGAAGGGCTTTTACTCCCGCCTCTTCCTGGTTCCCAAAAAAGATGGGCCCTGGAGACCCATCGTAGACCTGTCCTTCCTAAACCTCCATCTTCAGGTAGCATCTTTCAAAATGCTCTCTCTTCCCACTCTGGTGCCCTTCATTCCAGCCAAGGCTTTCATGGCCACTCTGGACCTAAAGGAGGCCTACTTGCACATACCCATCAGGAATTCCCACAGATAATTCCTGTGTTTCTCTGGACCTGCCTCTCATTTCCAATTTACTGCTTGCCCTTTGGTTTATCCACGGCCCCTGGAGTCTTTACAAAGTGCCTGGCCCCAGCCATTGCCTTCTGCATAGCTCAGGGTATACAGATTTACCCTTATCTGGACGACATCCTGATACTGGCAGAGTCCAGGAATGCTCTATTGAAGCATCTACATTTCACCATGTCCCTTCTGCAGAACTTAGGATTCACCATCAATCTTCCCAAATTTTCTCTGATCCCAAGCCAGGACAAAATTTTCCTAGGCGGCAGAATCAGAACAGAAACAGTGAAGGCCTTTCTATTACAGGTCAAGGTTCTTTCTTTGACTTCCCACTTCCTGGAAGCTCTGCTATCCCAAAAGGTGATGGCAAGGCAATTTCTTCATCTCCTGAGTATAATGGCAGCGACCATCCCCATGCTACCGCTGGCAAGAATGCGCATCCACAAGTTACAGTGGTTCCTGAAGAACAGCTGGTCCCAACACCTTCATCCCCTAGAGCAAGGCACCCCCCTCCTTTCCTGTCTGAAAACAGAAATCATTTGGTGAATCCAGCAAGTGCAACTGAACCCAGAGCTCCCACTACAACCACCCACTCCAACCCAAGTAATGCATACAGATGCCTCAGATTCAGGTTGGAGAGCAACTCTGGCCTCTTATAGGATTCAGGAAAAGTGGCATCCCTCTCTTCAGGCAAAACACATCAGTATCAGGGAAATAACAGCAGTCTTCTTAGCTCAAAAGGCATTCACCCCCTCTCCTGGTTCCAGGGGTGCTCCAGATCGTCACCGACAACACTACAGTGATGTGGTACCTCAACAAACAGGGAAGAACAAAGGCCTATCATCTGCACAGATTATCCCTGCTGCTATGGGACTTAGCCGCTCGTCTCAACTTAGTCCTGCAAGTGGCCTACATCCCCTCACAGGACAACCACCAAGCAGATCTCTTGAGCAGGACCTCCTCGCCTCAGCACAAATGGATGCTGAGCAGGGAGGTGGTCTTAGACATAGTCCACCAGTGGGGTGCTCCACAGATAGAACTGTTTGCCTCCTCCCAGAACAGGCAACTGCAGAACTTCTTATCAAAAACTCACTCCCCTCTAGCATGGAGAGTGGATGCTTTCAGCTTCCCTTGGGAGGGGAAGTTCCTTTATGCCTTCCCCCCCATTCCCACTGATTCAGAAAGTCCTTCTGAAAATTCAGAGGGACAAACCAAAAATCTTGTTAGTGACTCCCTACTGACCAAGGCAGCACTGGTTCCCCCTACTTCACAAACTAGCCAAGGGCAATCACTTCAAGTTACCCTACAAGGTGGACCTACTGATACAAGACAAAGGAACTCTCCTGCACCCACACTTACAGATGTTGTCTCTGACTCTGTGATTGATAAACTTTTGATCCCTTTCAGACACCACTACTCAGAGGACATGCTTTCATTCCCAAGGGAGGCAAGGAAACATACCACCAGAAAATCTTACCTGGCTAAGTGGGAAAGATTTGCAAGATGGTGGCTGAACAAGGGAAGGGACACCATCTCCGCTGAGGTTCCCCTGGTTCTAAACTACCTGTGTCAATTGCTAAAGAGTGGACTTTCTTATTCTTCTGTAAAAGTACACCTGTCTGTTATATCAGCCTGCCTGCCCCTGGAACCCCCTTTACTTGCTAGGCTCGATGTAAAGCTCTTCCTTAAAGGGATCTTGCACATGAGACCACCTAGGAAACCTATTCCCCTGCCTTGGGACCTTAACTACATCTTAGAGAAATTAACCCAGTACCCCTTTGAACCGGCTGGACCTTCTTCCTTACAAATGTGCACATGGAAGATGGTCCTGCTGGTGGCCATCACATCAGCCAGAAGAGTGTCAGAATTGCAGGCCTTAATGGCCTGTCCCTCCTACACCGTCCTCCACAAAGACAGGGCGTCTCTACAAACCAACCCCTCCTTTATGCCTAAGGTGGTCAATTACCTCTCTCTTAACCAATCCATTCATCTACCCACCTTCGTCCCCTCACCCTGTAACGTGGGGGAGAGGATACTGCACTCCCTGGACGTGCACAAACAACTTAGGTTTTAACTGGACAAGACCAAGACCATCAGGAAGACTAACCAGCTCTTTGTCTCCTTCCACCCCAGAGCCCTGGGCAAGGCAGTCTCCAAGCAAACCATTGCATGCTGGATCAGGAAAGCTATTTGCTTCTGCTACTCCCACCATGGAAAGGAACCCCAGGGGGAATCAAGGCCCATTCCACTAGAGCTATGGCCACCTCAAGGGCCTTTATGAAGGGTCTTGCCACAGCATCCATTTTGGAAACAGCCACTTGGGCCATTATCCATACTTTCACCAAACATTACAAACTTGTAGAGCCCTCTTCATTTGCCACCACCCTCTCATCCACATAAGCTGTGGTACTCTTCCACACCTAGAATACTGCAACACAGGAATAGAAGGACATAGAATAGTTGTGTAAAATCTTACCATAACCATAGATGTCATTCTCTTCCATGTTGCAATATTCCTTCCCGCCCACCAATCCCTCAGTCCAACTCTTTACCTGTACTGCCTACATTACAGTAGGTCTCCAAGTCACACCACCTGGAAACAACTGGCATTCCTCTTGCTGGGCCTTCTTCTCTGCCTGCTGGCCTTCATGTTCTTATGATTGTGCGTACAGACATCACATTTAAGGCCCCTGGTTTATGGCTCTACGTGTGATGTCCCACACACACTGCAACAGCCAACCTGAAGCTTTTGTATAGGAGCCGACGTACAAGTCGCCTGAGGGCATGAAATCCCACACTTAGAATACTGCAACATGGAAGAGAAGGACATCTATGGTTATAATAAAATTTTACACAACTATTCATTCCCCCTGCTATTTCACCTAGCCAAGGGCAATCACCACAGGTAACCCCAGAGAGTGGACCTGCTCACACTGGACAATGGAACACTCTTACACCCTCAACTGCTCACACTGAGCCTCACATTGTGAGTGATAGGGCATTGATTACCTTCAGACACCTATATACAGAGGATTTGATCCAGGTTCTGCAGGAGGCCAGAAAACCAACTACTAGAAAACCTTACCTATCATAGTGGAAGAGATGTTCCTTATGGTGTCAGAAAAACAACATACAACCACTAATGACAGAGCCCCCAGTGGTCGTGTCCTACCTATGTGACCTTAAGAAATCCTGACTGTCATATTCCTCTATTAAAATCCACCTATCTGCCATCTCAGCTTGCCTGCCCCTACCACCTTTAGCATCTAGATTAGAGGTCAAACTCTTCTTGAGAGGGACACTATACCTCAGGCCACCAAGGAAGCCCATTCCACCTCCTTGGGACCTTAATTTTGTCCTAGAAAAATTGATACTACCACCATTTGAACCAGCCAAAGACTGCTCCCTCTAACACTGCTCTTGGAAGGTCATACTCTTGGTGGCCTTAACCTCTGCCAGAAGGGTCTCCGAACTCCAGGCCCTTATGGCATACCCCCTTCACTGTCTTCCACAAGGACAGGGTATGTTTGCGTACTAACCCCACATTCATGCCCAAAGTGGTAAATGACTTGTCCTTAAATCAGAATATCAACCTGCCAACCTTTTTCCCCTCTCCACATTACCAAGCAGAGAGGATACTGCACTCCCTAGATGTACACAGACAGCTCAGGTTTTATTTGGCCAAAACCAAATCCTTCTGAAAATCTGACAGGCTCTTCATCTCCTGTCACCCTACAGCCGTGGGTCAACCTGTTTCCAAACAAACTATATCCTCTTAGATATCAAAAACCATTTCCTTTTGCTACGCCAACCATGGCAAGTCACTCCCAGCCCCATTTAGGGCACACTCAGCCAGGGCAGTTTCCTCCTCATGGGCTTGCCTTAAAGGATTGGACACAGCTGCTATCCTAAATGCAGCTGCTTGATCCTCAGTTCACACATTCACCAGATACTACAAACTGGATATGGTCTCTAAAGCCAGGGCAGGATTTGCCAGAGCCATCCTCCATGGGTTTGTGGAAACTGCTTCTGGTTCGCCTCCATTTCATTAGGACAGGAGCTTTTGCATTATCCCTGATGTCATGAATATAGCAGCATATGAAAAGAAGGACATAGTATTGTTGTGTAAGAAGTTACCATAACCTTAGATGTTCGTCTCTTGTATATGCTGCTGTATAGTTTCCCACCCAACCTTCCCCCTCACACTTGCCTGATTCCATTTCCCTGGAGTAACCACTCCATAGTCGCTGATTCCAGTGGTAGTCAGTTCTGAAGAGGTGCATGCTGATGTCCACTTTAGACCTAACGTCCGTTTACGACCGACATCCGAGAGAGGCGTAGGACATAATGCCCACCCTAGTGGTAGTATTTAACTTCTGTATAACGGCCTGATGTGCAAGAGCTTACCAGAGGCAAACTCCCCGATGTTATGAATACAGCAGCATATAGAAGAGAAGGACAGCTAAGGTTATGGTAAGTTCTTACACAGCGGTGGTGGTGCTGCGGTAGCGTTGTCGCCTCACAGGAAGACGCTGTCTGGTTCGATTCTCAGCTAGAGCGTCTTCTCGTGGAGACATGCGTGAATGGGTGTACCTTCGTTGAAGGTTGTGCGTCAGGGCTGGTAACACGGCACGTAAAAATCAACTACCAATCATTAGCAGACCGGAGTTCCGCTGTGGCGACCCCTAACCGGGAAAAGCCGAAATACACAACAACTTTCTTGCAAATTTTTTTTTTTTCGTCAAATCAATGAAAACTGCATTCACTAAGTAATGACAGACTTTGAGTTTTAGACTTGATAGCCTTCAGAAAACATAAACTAATGCACAATCTGTCATTCTGGCAACTTTCTATAACATGTCGTGGAATGAAAGGTTCTTCACACAAGTAGGCAAATCTAAATAATATGATAACTTTCATAGTTACTTTTGTATAACACAGGGTAGTGTTGAAGGTAAGCTATAATTTCTGTGATAGAAATGGCTACATGTGCTGTATCATCAAGTAAGGTGTTGAAATAGGAAAAGAGCTTTTGTAAGAGCAGAATGATCATTAAAAAAGAGTAACATCACAGAAATAATTATCAAAGGAAAAAAATGTAGTTGCATTAAAGGGCAGGACGATGGTTTTGTCCTGTAGGCCAGTTTTATTACTAAGAAATGCAGAAAATAGTGTACAGCTCCTTTTTGTTTTTTTTTTTAAGTACAACTTTTCTGCCTCTGTACACACCTAGCCAGCCAGGATATTCACTTCAGCACTTGCCATTTTTGGATGCCATTTTCTTTCCATGTGTAGACCTGGCCAGACAAGTTGACATATTTGCAAACTGCATCCACAAACTGGCATTTAAGTTGTAAACTAAGCAGTTTGTGCTGAAGTTGCACACACAAATGTCTTTAAAATTCATTAAAAAAATCTGTGGTGAAACATGCAGTTCATGAAACCCATCAGATTCACATTTTCTTGGAGAGCAGTACTGTACTTGTATGTTCCTTTTCTCAGGTGGAGTTTACACAAAGAACATTGAATCTCCCATTCCAGGATGGAAGTATACCAGTTAAAAAGTTTACTGTTTTATTTTTTATTTTATTTATTTATTGACATTTGTTAACCGGGTTTGTCCAACTGGGCTTGTGGCCCATTTTCAGTGGAGACCCGAGGAGAAAAGCTCCAGTAATACATTTTAAAACAAGTACAATTTTAAACAATATTGATGTAATAGCAGTTATAGCAAAATGATTCACATATGTTGGGATACATGCATAAAGTTAAAGTTGCATTAAAAAGAAGCTAAGTAACAATTTTACATTGATATAGTTCAATAGGTTAACAAATAACATTTTTGTTTGTAGAAAATTGTGCAAATGCATAGTAGACACATTGGAGAGAGAGGTGTAATGAGGTACTAAGTATAGTCCTTTTGAGGGTACATAAAGGGAAGGAAGACTAGGTAGGGTCATGGCAAGGGCAGGTTCTGGAATTGAGAAAATAAGCTTTTAGTTCATTTTTAAAGTGTGAAGTGTGGGAGATTAAACGTAAGTCAAGGGGAAGTTTGTTCCAAGCATGGGCAAGGGAGTGTTTATAGAGTAGTTTGCCTACTGACCTTTTTGGGTGGTAGATATCAAGTAATTGTTGGTTAGAAGTACGGAGGGTCTGGGATAGGATGTAGATGGAGACTAAGGAAGATAGAGATGGACAGCAGGAGGGTTTATAAAGAATACAGTGTAGCATATGAAACTGATAAGATAGCAGAAACTGGGGAAGTTCAAGCCATTGAAGAGAGTCTAAAGAAATGCAGTGGTGTGAGTTGTTAGTAATGAATCTGGCTGTTTTATGGTAAGTCTGTTGCAGTTTTAGACTGGAGGCCTGGATATTGGTAAGAACTAGGGCGGCGTATAAGAGGGAGGGGAGGAGGAGTGCCTGGCCCAGGGTAAGTCTAGATTCAGGGGTTAGGAATTTTTTGTTCCGATATAGCAGACCTAGTTTCTGGTTTGTTTTTTTTATACATTGGAGTATGTGTAGGTTGAATTTGAGTTTGTCATAAATAATGACCCCTAGGAGTTTTGTGTGGGTGTCAGGTTGGATATTTGTATTGTTAGAAGATGTAATACAAAAGGAGGTTTTGTGATGAGAAAGAGAACGGGGAAGGAAAAGTAGAAGTTTGGTCTTTTTGGGATTTAGGATCAATAGGATGTGAGAGAGCCATTGCTCAGTGGATAGTAGGGCCTGTTGGGTCAGGGAGTGTAGTTCAGGAATGTTATTTGAGATGGATATAAGTGTGGAGTCGTCGGCATACTGAATAAGGGAGGATTCTTTGCATGAGGTGTAAAGATCATTGGTGAAGATGTTAAACAAAAGGGGTCCCAAGATGGAGCCTTGGGGAACACCAGTGGAGATGGGAAGGAAAGTTGAAGAGGATGAGAGCCATTTGACAGATTGTTCCCTGCCAGATAGGTAACTATTAAACCAGGCAGGTGAGGAGGGGGATAGGTGGAGATTTATGAGTTTGGATGGTAGTAGAGGATGAGAGACAGTATCGAAGGCTTTGGAGAGATCTAGAAGAGACAGGAAATGGGTTTATTGTTGTCTAGGGCCTCTGCAATGATATGAGTGAAGGAGAGGAGGGCAGTGGTGGTGCTGTGGTGAGGATGAAATCCATGTTGGGTAGGGGTAAGTAAGTGGTGTGTGAGGAGGTGATTGAGAAGCTATGAGTGAATACATTTTTCTAATATCTTGGAGAAGGGGGACAGAATGGCAATGGGTCGGTAGTTTGAGGGGTCAGTGGAGTTTCCACCTTTATGAAGAGGGATAGTGAAGAAAGATTTCCAAAGGGTGGGGACAGTTGATTCCAGAATAGATTGATTAATTAGTATAAATACAGGATAGGCAACTGAGTCGGCAGCAATTTTAAGGAATGTAGGAGATAATATTGTCAGTGGAAGGAGAGCAAGGTTTTAGCTTGAGTAGTAGAGATTTGATGTAAGCAATGGGAACTGGCTCAAAAGAAAACAAAGTTGTGTTACTGGGACTTGGAGAGGTGGGTGTCGAAGTAGAGTTTGGCTTAGAGTTTACCAGATTTTGGATGGAAGAGATAAAGTGTTTATTCAGGAGGGTAGCTGTTTCCTGAGAGGAAGAGTTAGGGTATGGGGAGGGATTAGAGGGCTTTCCAGGATAGAGGATGTTGTTGAGAGTTGACCAAAATTTTTGAGGATTGGATTTGTTGTTAAGCTGAGCAGAGCTATAGTATAACTTCTTGTCATTAGTTGTATGTTTTTTTTGCAAGGTTCCTCAGTTGCCTGTATTTTTGAAGAAAAGGTGGTTATTTAATTTTAGTCCAGGTTTTCCAAGCATGATCTCTTTGTTTCATAAGGGACTTAGTGTCTTTGGAGAGCCAGGGAGCATGGTTTTCACACACATGCACACACAGATATATATGTGTGTGTATATATATATATATATATATATATATATATATATATATATATATATGTATATATATATATATGTATATATATATATATATATATATATATATTCACACATCTATATAATATATATATATATGTGTGTGTGTGTATATATATATATATATATATATATATATATATCTACATATACATATACACACACACATTTATCATATACATATATGACATATATATGTTTGTATAATATGGCATTTTATTACAGTGTATTCTTGATAGAAAGAAGTCTACAATTTTTTATAGCTTTTCTTCAGATTTCATTGAGTCTGAATACCTTTTTATTCTGTTTACTGAAATTTAGAGTGCTAAGCACTGTTTTGCTTTTTGTACTCTAGCAGTTTGATACCCCTGCTAAACAATTCTTCAGAAGTACCTTGGTTTTAATATTGCAGCATCTTTGAACGATCCTTGATTTCACACAACTTCTCTAATTTTGGCTCATATTATGGTATGTGTCTTGTGCTGCGGTAGTGTTGTCGCCTCACAGTAAGACGCTGTCCGGTTCGATTCTCAACTAGAGTGTCTTCTGCGTGGAGACATGCATGAATGGGTGGACCTTCGTTGAAGGTTGTGAGTCAGGGCTGGTAACTCGGCACATAAAAATCAACTACCAATCATTAGCAGACCGGAGCTCCGCTGTGGCGACCCCTAACCGGGAAAAGCCGAAAGACACAACAACAACATCATTATGGTATGTGTCTTACAAAATTTGTGTATTTTTTGTCAAATCGGTGAAGATTGCATCACCAAGTAATGACAGATATTAGAGTTCCAGACTTAATAGAATATGGGAGACATACATGTTCTAATAGAAAATGCATAGTATTGCAAATCCTGTTATTCTAATAACTTGATATATACAAAGGCAATATCTTTCCTTATTTTTGCCCTTTGTCACATTTTTTAGCTTTCAGCTTCATTCTTCAGCTAAAATGAAGTGTGCAGTCACAGTCATTCCATTAATTGTAATTGAAGGTCACGTGTGTGGTTTGTTTTTCTGTGTGTGTGTGTATAATGTATGCACTTTGGGGGGGGGGGGGCGCAGAGGCTGCTTGATTCTTGAGCTCAGAGGTTAAGAGGTATGGGGGAGGGGTTGAACCAAGAAAATAGATTCCTGTGTGGCAGTTTTGTTTGTAATACACTCATTCATTTGGATGAAAGTAAAACTTCTGTATTTTTATTTGTTTATTTATTTTACATTTGTTGACCAGGAAAGTCTGACTGGATATATGTCCATTTTCAGCAGAGGCCCGGGGAGAAAAGCTCCAAGGCATAAAAAACAAAAAAAGAACATAGTGATCGCATCAAAGCTCCAAGACATAAAAAACAAAAAAAGTACGTAGTGATCACATCATAACAATATAAATATCATTGATAGTCATTTATAGTTAAAAACATTTTGTAAAATAGTTACAATACAAGAAACAAAGATTTTTTTTTTTATATATTGGCTCCCTAGGAAGTGTGTTTCTTCAGTAGATAAGTAGAGAGAAAAAACAAAACAGTGGGGAGGTATATCAGCTGGGGAAAGTAGTAAGGCGAGATGAATAGTGTCAGTCTGGGTTGGTGCAAGGGCATAACCATTGTAATTCTAGGAAGATTTTTAGTTGCTTCTTAAACAGTGGGGTGGATGAGAGGGATGTTAGTTCACTTGGAAGCTTGTTACCAACAGAGTTAGTGAACAGGCAATCCCGAGATTTATTGTTGAATTTTAAGGTAGATACTAGTACCCTATTTGCAGATCTTAGGGCTGTTAGGTTTTAGTATTGTCTAATAAGGTTGCAGAGAATGGGAGTATTTCTGGGATGATGCAGAATCTTATGAATGATTGTAAGCTGCTGTATAAGAAGCTGACTTTGTAGTTCCAGCCATTCTAATAGTTTGAGATTCTGGCAGTGATGGGTTCTAAAACGGGGATCCAGTGGCAAATCTGGCTATGTTATTATAAGATGTTGCCAGTTTGCTGATATTGCTTTTGGAGAGGTTTGTATAGATTGGGGAGGCATAGAGAAGGGTGGAGATTAGGTGTGTTTGGGCGATAGACCTAGTTGAAGCTGTGAGAAACGGTTTGAGTCTATAAAGGAAACCAAGTTTTCTATTAACTGATCTAATAGTTAGGTTAATTTGTTTGTCAAAGTTCAGATTATTATCAATAGTCACACCTAGCAGTTTGGTGGTCAAGTCGGGAGCTATTTTAGTCCCATTGTTGGATGTGACTGTAAAGTTAATAGCAGGGGACTTTGAAGTGGGAGAGAACAATAATAATTTGTTTTTTGGGGGTTAAGGAGGAGACAGCATTGATGGAACCAGTTTTCGACTAAGTTGAATACTTTTTGGGTATTGGTTTGAAGCTCTGCAGGTGATGAGGCACTACATATTAATGTTGGGTCGTCGGCGTATTGTATACAGGTGGCCTGTGGGATGGATGTTTTCAAATCATTAATGAAAATAGTAAAGAGGAGAGGTCCCAGAATGGAGCCTTGAGAGACACCAAGGGAGATAAGGAGTTGAGTGGATAGTGTTTTGTCCCAGAGTACTGCTTGGTGTCTATTTTCTAAGTAGGACTTAAACCACTGGACTGTTTGGGTGTCAAATGAGAAAGACCTTAGGATATCTGACAATAGTTGATGATTCACCATGTCAGATGCTTTAGAGAGGTCAATGAAGTGGGCTGAGGACAGTAAGTTGTCGTTATGGTTTTTATTAATCCAGTCTGAAAAGGAAAGGAGTGCTGTTGTAGTACTATGGAATGGCCTAAAACCATGCTGGCAGTCCACTAGTAGGTGGTTTTGGAGGACATGATCAAGTAATTGATGATGAATACATCTCTCCATAATTTTTGCTAATGGAGAAAGTAGGGCTATGGGGTGGAAGTTAGAGAGTTCATTTGAGTTACCTCCCTTGTGGAGTGGAATAATGTGTGAGACTTTCCATAGATAGGGGATGGAGCATTCTGTTATGGTTTTGTTAATATGGAAATTGGATAGGCAAGTACTCCAGCTGCCATTTGCAGGTATTCAGATGGTAGGAGGTCAGCTGATGGAGTGCAGGGTTTAAGTTTGAAAAGTAAGTTGCGTATAAGGGATGTTGGGACAGGTTGGAGGTGTAATGTGTGGGGTAAGTTGGTTGGCAGGGATGACTCAGCAGTGGTAACAGGTGTTATTGTAATTTATTGGCTAATGATTGGACTGTGCCAGAGAAATATTTGTTAAAAGTAGCAGCAATTTGGGTGGGAGAGTTCTGAGTCAAATTAGTGGTGGTAGGTGTTTTGGAGTGTCCAGGGTGGAGCAATTTATTTATTCCTGACCAGAATTTTTGTGGGTTTTGATGTTAGGTCTGTTAGAATGTGAGGTAGTAGTTTTTTTTATCAAGGAATATTAATTTTTTTGTGACATTTCTAAGCTGCGTAAAGTTTAGGTGATCAGTAGAGTTTTTAGTATGTCTCCATTTGGTCCAGGCTTTATTTCTCAGTCTCATTTTTTGCATTATTTCATTTGTGAGCCAAGGAGCAGGTTTGTGCCCAATTCTAACGGTGCGAGAGGAAGCATGGTGTTCCAGAATTTGTAAGAATTTATTGTTAAAGTATGAGACTGCTTCATCAAGAGGTAGGGATTTTAAGGGTAACCAATTGCAAGCTTTAAGCTCAGCTTGAAAGTTAACTGGGTTTAGATTTTTCTTGTTACATGTAGTTCTAAAGATAATTTGCTTGGGGATTGTGGTCTTCTGTTTGGATATGAAGGTCAGAGAGTGGTCACTAATGTCAGGGAAGTAAGCCTGTTTTGTATATGTGGGGATTACTGTTCACTAGTATCCAGTCTAAGGTGGTTTGTTTGTTGCTAGGTTTATGGGTTCTGGTAGGGGAGGTAATGGTTTGATGAAATCTATAAAGATTGATGTGAGTTGTTGGATTTCCAGAAGTACAACATTTCCAGTCAATATTAAAATCCCCAAGGAGTATGGTTTCTTGTGGGAAGGTGGTGGAGAGCCAGCTAAGGGTGTTTTCGAGAGTATTTATGTTATTACCTGGGGGGATGTATGAGCAAATAACGTATATGGATTTATTAGCATTCACTTGGAGCTTGGATATTAAGATCTCGGCATTATTAGGTGGGGGTGGTTGAGTATCTAGTGAGGTGACCTGCAATCCAGATTTGAACAGTATTGCTACCCCACCACCCTTTTTATTTAGATGGTCTACTGTCAGGATGTTGTAGACAGGTGGGATTATATCATTGTATTTAGTAGCTGGTTTGAGCCAAGTTTCTGATGGACATGGGATGTCAAAGGAATGTAAATCTAATAGGGCGTGCAGCTAGGTGATTTTATTGTTAATGCTGCGTATATTCAGGTGAGCTATGAGAAGTGTGTTTGGGGTTTTAGTGGGGGTAAGTGAGGTGGAGGGATGGATAGATTGGGAATTACATGTGGATATGCTAGGGCCTGGGTTTGGATGAATGTCACCATGTAGTAGTAGGTGCTGTTGGAGATTCTGTGAGAGTTTCCCAAGTTTACATAAGATGGGGTCAGTTTTTCTGGTTTGGGAGTGTTTAATATGGGTTAGTCTATGGAAATGTGGTAGAAGGTAGGATGAAGAGGATGTTATATTACTATGGGTCTGAGAGACAGGAGAAGAGAAAGGGGTTGTTTGTTTTAAGGGGCTGTTAAGTTGAGTAAGGCTTAGGTACTCATAGCAGGAGAGGCTGTGGGGTAGTAGGAGTGTGGTAAAGACTGGGGACATGAAGAGTACATTAAGACGTCTTTGTAAGCTAGAGATAGCTATTATAGGATGGGATAGGATATGATAGCTAGGAGGTGTAGGATGAGTAAAATAAAGTGATTAGTGATTCTGGAAGGACAAGATTAGGGTGTGTCTATGTGAAGAGAAGGATTAGGTAATTAGGGAAATTAAGTAAATTGGGAGTAATGTGATAAGTGTGTAATGAGAATGAGTGAGCTGTTGGTTGATATGGGATAGAGGTGTGGCTGAGGAAGTATAAGGTTAGGTGTTGTAGGGGGTGGGTGAAATTTGGGGGTAGGGTAGGGGAGCTGAGTGAGGGCACAGAGCAAACGGAGCATGCAAGAGCAATAAGGTAGGTACAGGAGGAAAAAAAGTATCAGCTGTCTTTAAAGATGTGGCATAATAAAGTAGAAATGAGAGTGAAATAGTGAGAAAAGGTGAGTTATCTTATCTAAGATATATGGCTAATTATTGTGGTAAGAGTGAAATTCCTTAATAGATTAGCATGGGGATAAGAATTATGGTCTAGAGGCTAGGGACTAGAATTAAGACCTTTGGGAATAGAAGATTAAAAAACTGAAATAGAGAGATTGCTAGAATGCTGCCACCTAGTGGACAGAGGGGGAGAAGCAACTAGGAGAGGTAAAAGTAAGAGGGTTTTTCCAGTGTAAAATAAATGTAAGCTTAGGGAAAAATACTAGAGGACGAGTTTGGCTAGGGTCTGCAGTGGGCTGCTCACTTTCGCACGGAGGGGTTCACAAAACACTTTAAGCATTCAGATAAAATTAGGTAGTAGTAACATATATGTACATTTACTTTAGGATAGAAGCTTTTTGTTAAGTCTGGCAAGCAGTCGGCTTCAGGGGTGTCTTCAAGTTAACAGGTGGTTTTCCTTTTAGTTTTGAGGCAGGGAGGGAGAACCTGGAACACTGTGATGTACATTTACTTTAGGATATAAGCTTTTTGTGAAGTCTGGCAAGCAGTCAGTTTCAGGGGTGTCTTCAGGTTAACAGGTGGTTTTCCTTTTAGTTTTTGAGTCAGGGAGGAAGAACCCGGAACACTGTGCGTGGGTAAAGTCAAGCAGCTCTACCGCAAAGCTAGCACCAGGGCGACATGGACGCTATGGAGTGGTGTTCAGTATCACTGTGATTGTTCATCTCAGGCTTCTGTAATTGATTGTCACATATATATGCATGGGGAGGCAGTTTTACCTCATATTTTATGTCTGTTCCTCATATTACATGTTTTTTGTGACAAACCATTGAGGACTGCTGTTACTAAATCATGACAGCCTTTTCATATTCTGGATTAACAGCACTCTCTGAAAGCATGCTAATGCTTTGCCAGTGGTTTATCAGGTAGTATGCTTGCCTTTGATGTAGAAGACTGTGGATTCTATTTATCCAGCAGATTGACTGATTGCTGATATTGCAGTGCAGCACACCTCAGTGTACTAACCTGCGGATGAGATGTTAAACTGATGCCCCTTCTGCTTTTGCTCAAATGGATGTAAAATGTCCCACTGCACCTATCAAAAACAGTATGAAAATTCCCCTACTAATGCAAATATGACCTCGTGTTTCCCCCTAAAAAGAGGCTTCTAGCCTTGTGGGCTTACACATTCAACAACAGATAAATAAAAATAAAAAAGTGTGGGCACTTATTATCTCAACCAGATTCATAACCTGCCCTAATTTGTAATGGTTTTGCGAAGCTATGTATGTTAACCTGAAAAGGGTTGTATAAAGACTTCAGTACTATACTTTCACATTGTTTATGACATTGGGAGAGGAGTAACAGCAAATTTTCCCTTTGTGGGTAGTTATCATCCTTTTCTGAACTAACTTACTGAAAAGTGCAATAAACATGGCTGCTGCTCCAGAATCCTCTGAAGAGGGACCTGTTTATTTGTTAAATTTTTCTAAATGTTTAGTATACACCTTGTAACCAATACTTTTTATACTAAATGAAGTATGCAGAAACATAAATAACTAAAAATTATATTACTGCTGTTTACTAAATGAAAACTGTAAGCAATAGACACTGCATTAAGTGCATACAACTACAAGTGAAAGTGTAATTGAAAATCTCACACTATCCAGATACAAAAGTAAAATACTGATTCTCACTGCCGACTAATAAAAAACAAGACTGCGTGCATATCACACGCCTTACTGTCAAGACTGCAACAGTTGGTACACAAATTGGCAAACCAACACTTTCTAAAACGCATGACTTGCAATTGTATAGATTTTACAAAGTGTGCTGAAACGCTTTAATACCAGTGGCAAATTACTGTGAGGTGTAAAACCCAGGATCAACCCAGTAGTCACAGTTACATGAGTAATGATCATCAGAAGTTGACACACATTAAGAAATTCAACGAAGATGACACTGGATATAACGAGTACTGTGAAGAAGCACTTGGGTGTATTTTAGCTGACACTGACTTACGTCAGAAAAGCATGTCCCCGAGAAATACGAAATGTGACCGTGTGTTGTCTCCCTACCTCATACACAATGTCACAAACTAATAATTACTGCTTTACACACCCCTTTTACTGTTAACATAAATATTTTTAGACCAACATAACAAATTAGGGCAGGTTGGAAATCTGGTTCCGATAATGCATAAGTACCAAAGTGTGTTATTCTAGCAAATGTCTATATAAAAGCAATACATTTCCTTGATTTTGGTCCTTGTACCTATAATTTAGCATTCTGTTTGATTCTTTAGCTGTGAGGTTGAGATGAATGTATCGAGGAGGAGGATTGCAGTGGTTTCCACACTGTATTTTGACAGCAGTGAGCTGAGAAGATGCATTCTTGTATGGCTTTTATTTATGTATGTATTCATTCATGTGATCACAATCAAACTTCTGAGATGTACAGTCGCATACCAGTGACTGTAATACATGGACACATCTGTTTGTGTGTGTACTATACATATGTAACTAAGTGTGAAGGACATAGATGCTCTCAGCCATCTCTAATTTCATAGGATTTTTCTGAGTTTGCTTCTTATTTGACCTGTTGCTAGTAAAATCTGTTTTCCTGGCCAATCAATGAGAATTGCAATCACAATAATAATAATAAGCATTTGAATTTCAGACTTGGTAGCCTTCAGAAAAAGCATGCTAATGCAATACCTCTCAGTCTAGTAACTTCATAAGTATACAAGAGCAGTGTTTGTCTCTGATTTTGATAATTTGTACCCCATTATTTTTGGATTCCTGCTTGTTTTTGAGCTAATAGGTGAAGCATGTGTGTGCGCACACATGCACAAGGAGTTTGCATTGGGTTGCACACTGTATGGTTCTGACAGCAGCAAACTGAAATACAGTTGGCCATTGTATAAATATGTATACAATCATTTGATCTAATTCAGACATTTGAAGTGTACACAGCTGCATCATTTGTTCTGATTTGTAGTGACGTGTGTATATGTTTATGTATGGTGTTAAAATGATTTAAAGTGACTAATTTATTATTTTTATTTGAATACAGTCTCAAATCTGAGGTGTACACAATCAATACATTTGGCTTCAGTTGCTGGATACTGGGGAGGTTGGTCATTACAAGTGGCTGATCCTGCCGTCATTTGTTTATTTTAAGTATTCATTGTTATGGCTTTGCATAACTGGTATGAATTTGTGTGATGCTATCTGGAATACCTTATTGTTTTGCTTTTTTTTTTTTTAACATAGATATCCGAGATGTGAAAGAGTTGCTGTAAAAGATGAGCATGGAAGTTGCCTACTATGAAAATGACTGTACTTGGGGGGGAGAGGGAATTCATTCTATCAGAAAGTAGCAAGATTCCATAATTTTCTTCACTTTCTGTCACAAATCAGCGGCCTTAGGTCAACTGGTGCCCTAGGCAAAAGGGCTCCACGGCACCCCCCACCACACCATCTGGTGCCCCCATTCTAGTCTACTTACACCAAATAAATACTGGAAAAGCGCCCCTACTAGAGCAGCACCCTAGGCGGCCGCCTAGTTGGCCTATGCCTAAGGCCGGCCAAATGACACTGTATAGAATAAGTGCCTGCCTCTGCTGGTCTGGGAAGGGTATGTGTAATAGTAACCGGAGAGTAACCATCTCACAACACTTGGTTCTCCTGTTTTTTTTTTTATTTTGATTTCTTCTGTGTGGAGCCTGTATGGACTCCCTGTCTCTTTCTGGGTTTTAGTAGAATACAATCACGTTGAGAAAAGCTTTTAATACAAAAAGCAGCAGCAAAACTTTTGGGTCTACACCCTTCCTCAATGCTAAATACAAAATCAAAAACACATGAGTTAGAGTGTAAATAGGAGCCAAGAAAAGTCATGTGATCGCAGCCAGCCGATCAAATGACAACAACATATAAAATTACAAACAGGTCATTTAAAAAAATACAGAATTTAAAAGTAACATAGAAGCACATATAAAAAATAATAATAATAATAAAAAAAATTTTTATATGTGTTCCTTAATATTTTTGTGTGTTTTATTTTTATTTTTTATTTTTTTATTTTTTACATGTGCTTCTGTGTTGCTTTTAAATTCTGTATTTTCTAAAATAACCTGTTTGTGATTTTATATGCTGTTGTCATTTGACCAGCTGGCTGCGATCACATGACTTTTCTTGGCTCCTATTTAAACTCTAACCCATGTGTTTTTAATTTTGTATTTAGCATTGAGGAAGGGTGTAGACCCGAAAGCTTTGCTGCTGCTTTTTGTATTAAAAGTTTTTCTCAACGTGGTTGTATTCTACTATTGCTTTTTTGTTTCCAGTACTTCAGTGGGTGCTTGTTTTGGGTCTTTCTGGGTTTTACCCATTAGCTCTGGTTTCCTCCCAAGAACCTCAGCTGTATAATGTATTCCTGCAGCTATTTGTGCTTCTACTGTCATCCCACTCTAACACCAGAGAGGTACACCGTAGGTATCTTTCTTTTTTTTTTTTGGGAGTGGGGAGCTAGGGATGCAGACACTTTCCCTTTTAGGATTTATATATCCTTACAAGAATTTGTCGTGTTAGTTTATTGGGAGCTACAGTTTTGTCATTGTAGCAGCAAAACCACAAAGTAGACTTGTAAAACAGAATATATAATGTGAAGTAAAAGAAGTAAAAAAAAGGCAAAGAACCTGTTTATTAACCAATAAAACAATAAAACAGAAGGTAAGTGCTTTCATGGATCAAACCACTTCATCAGACCATTTTTCAAATTGTTAGAACACATCAATATATATCAGAACCACAAACAACTACCGATGAATACAATTCATTATAAGTTACATGCTCATATCTCATCTACGTAAGGTCTCCTTCTCTTCAATTTTGGTCTTAAAGAGACCCTATCATTCAGGCATCTTTCTTTGTCCGCTTGTAAATTTAAAATCCAAGACAATTGTCTGTCTTTAGTTTTATTTACAATATCACCCATCCTACCTATGTCTTCTATCAATTTTCATTTATCAATGTGTTCATCAGTGGTTTCTAGTACATGCTGTGCTAAAGAGTTCTTAGTGTTAGCTTGTTTTGTATTCCTAGCATGTTCCCTCATTCTTTCCATTAATGTACGGTTAGTCTTTCCTATATAAAATTCATGACACTTACAACACTGAGCTAGATAAACTAGATGTTTAGATTTACATGTTGCTTTTACCATAAACTTATACTCCCTCCCTGTCCTAGGATGTACGAAAATATTGTTCGTATTAATTAAGGCACAAAAACTACAATTCATACAGGGAACAGTACCTATTTTATTCATTGTCCTCTGTTCCTTCTTATCATAACATAATAGCTTTTTCAGTGAGCTCCTATTTCTAAATACACAGATGGGATCTGAACCTATAACACTTCTCACTTCTTTATCTGACATTAAAATATGCCAGTTTCATTTAATTATCTCACAGTTCTCAGCTATATTGTTAGAGTATGAAAGACAGATACCAGGATATTTCCTTATATAAGTATCTATTTTTGGTTCAACATATCCACTTAAAGCCGAAAAATAAGGAGCAGCCGAGGTGATTCTCAGCTTTACTACTTGTTTTATTTGTTTCTGTATTTCATTATATTTATAGCTCCTGTGTAGCAACTCATTCCTCATAACCTCCACTTCAAAAAATAGTGTCATTATTACTAAGCCTAGAGAGTCTCATTAACTGACCCTTGATTATATTTCTATATACATGTAGTATACATGTAAGTTGTCATGGTGTAATATGTGATTCCTGTGACAGTCTTTCCTATATCTAGTAGTCACAATACCCACAAGTGCATCCTTACACAAGTCTATGTCTAGATATTCAATATTAGTTCTAGAAAATGTCATAGAAAATTTCAAAAAGGAAGTGGTCGTATGTACATATCCTATAAACCTCTCCAAACTAATCTGGTCCCCTTCCCACAAAATAAAAACATTGTCAATGAATCTACGATAAAATTTAATGTTTGATAAATATTCATTATTGGCTAGTACATATAGGGACTCCCAATGTGCCAACACTGCATTAGCATAACTATTGGCACATGGAGTCCCCATCGCTTCCCCTGTTTTCTGACGATGATATTTCTTAGAGAACATAAATATATTGTTCTCCAAGATCATCTCTACAAACAGGCATAGAGCATCAATCGTAAATGGGCTATAAGTGCTGTGTTTGAGTAAGAACACTTTTAAGATATTCCATTCCCATATCATTCGGTATTACAGTGAACAATGAGAAGATATCTAAAGTCACAAATAAATGATCACAGTTGACATCAGTATCTAAACACTCACTGTGTAAATTCAAGATAAACTGTTCAGTATCACTTAAAACAATTTTTTTAATCTTTCAACATAGATCTAACTTTTCTTTCTACATACATAGACATTGTTTCAGTAACCCAACCTTGTCCTGATACTATCGGTCTTAAAGGCGGGTTTCAAGAGTCTTTATGTATCTTTGGTAGTGCTTGGAAACTTAGGTATTATGGGGTTTTCTTAAAAAATAATAAAAACGAATGCAGTATTAATATATATAAGAAAACTTTATATAACGGGTTTGTGGTGTGTCGTCATATGACTGTGATATGGGTTGATGATCACGTGATAGTTAATGGTTTTATAAAAGAAAAAATGTGCCTTTTATTGTTGTCTGAAGAAGTCTCTGTGTTTGAATTTGAGGAGACGAAAGCACTTACCTGAGGTGCTGTGTTGAATAAAGTGGTTTCCTGTGATACTGCATTTGTTTTTATTATTTTTTAAGTTTTGTTATTGGGCTGCTTTTGGAGAGTATTATGAGGTATTCTACTAAACAGAATCTATAAATTTCATTAGTAATACTGTTGTTGGATAGACAGTTTTGTCATTGTTGAAAGTTAAGATTTAGATACAAATTATTTTTCTTTGAAAGAATAAATAAGACTGAACTTCTTTCAATATATATGTTTTTCTCAGGCCTTCACGGTGTGAAAAGATTGTTAAAAAGGCAATAAAGTGCACCTCTAACAATCTAATATCCTATACTTTCTTGGACTTGTGCAGCCCCCATGCCCCAAGCTTGATTAATTTACTTTCTACATACTTACTACTCTGGAGTCTTGACCAGTTCAGTTGTGTTAGAAGGTTGTTAGAAAAAGCAAAAAAAGTAAGAAAAAGTATGAAAAAAAAACAAAAAAAGAAGTAATCTGTCTTGGTGGTGGAAATAAAGGAGGTACAGATAAGACCAGTTAACAATGGGGAGGTTCATGGAGTTCTTTGGCTGCCCTTGTTTATTGCGCCCAGGCTTCTGAGGTATTTATATACTCCATAATGTGGCTATAATGGTGGGTACTGAGACAGTGTCTGTGGGTGAATGTGACTGACACCATCTATTGTTTGATCACAGGTGATGGCCATTGTCCTGTTGTAATAGAGCCCCACACCATTCCAGTTAGACCCATCTATTCAGTTACTTCCTGTATCCTGTGATTATTACTGTTTTTTTATTTGATGTCACTCAGACAGATAAAGGCAATAAAGTGGCTTAAATGAATGAGTATTGAAGCAGTCTGTGGATGATCTAATTCTCTGTCTGTCTCTCTCACTCATGTCCATCCCGTGCATTCAGCATGTCAGGCAACGAGAGCCCTTCATCACTCGTTGCTTCAATAGAGGTTATAGTTTTATGGGATTGGGTTGCTTGCCCAGTGCCCAACCCTTCTCAGAGGGTGTACCACACACACTCACACTTAGGGCCAATTTAGAGTGTCCAGTCCACCTACTGCATGTTTCTGGAATGTGGGAGGAAACTGGATTACCCGGAAGAAACCCATGTGAGCGCAGGGAGAACATGCAAACTCCGCACAGAAGGCACACCAGCCGAGAATCGAACCGGAGAACCTCTTGCTGTGAGGCGACAGTGCTAACCACTGCACTGCCCCTGTGGATAATAGTGACTGAAAAAAAAAGCTGAGAGATTACAACAAAATGGTCACTGACCTGCTGTAATATAGCCACACTCTATTGCAGTTAGTCCAATCCATTCATTTTCTTAATGCAGCCCCTCCCCTTCCTTTGACATTACCAGCTGCCACTGTTTACCCAGAAAATTACATATGGATTTCTGTATAATGTTTTTAAACTGCCAATTATTCCTTTATGTAGAATAGTCTCAAAAGACATAGAAATATTAAAATAAACAGTATGCATTGTCATTTCTTCCATCATGTGCCACTGTTACCTCTTCAGGGAAAGACACACAATTATAAAGGCAGCAGTTCCCTTCAACAACCCACATTGTACCATATCTAACTGAAATAATTCCCCATATCATTCTGGATAGGATTCATTGTGGCCTTCTCTGTGATTTTACATAGAATACCTTGACCAAGCTGATCATTCTAAAACTATGCAATTCTGATGTGACCGTCACTCGGCTGTGAACTGGTACCACTACAGCCGGTCATCATAGTTCAAGGGATTTGTCCTCATGCTAATAATTGGTGTATTTTTACTTATTTATTTGTCAGCTGGACAGTCCCACTGGAAACAAGCATCCCTTTTCAGGAGTAACCTGGGACCACTGTCTTGTTGAGTGACTTTGTCAGAATCACTTTGTAGTCAAATGGAGTCTAAGGGAATAAAATCCTGAACTGTAAGAAGCAGCTGATTAACAGTTTATAGCTATAATCTTCATTGCTAGCTGTCAGACAGGTACATATACCATATGTTGGTCTCCGTGAACCTTACTGTAGGATGTCAACATCACTTGGGGAGTTAATAATAGCTTCCAATTTGCATTTGTCTGCAAACTTTGTCAGCCAGAGTCCACAGAATGATTCATACAACAGTGGCAATTACTGGTACCGCAACCATTCTTGCAAACACTGTGGTTTACTAAATACCATTGGGATTGCAATAAAAACACGCATCTTGAACATTAAATATATAATAAAAAAGCACAAACAGATAATTTAGTTTTCATGTAGTTATTGTATTAAAAAGCTAATTATTTGAAAACAGTTACTTGCAGACTATATCATAGCTTATACAAGTCAAAAGAGCTTATGTACTTTAAAGTTTGTTATGATGTTAGCATTATTGATCAGAAACAAATGACCATCTAGATTTTTCAGGAGTAAAGAGGTATTTCACTGTTGGTCATCAGCTAAACTGGATGGAAGCTGGAAAGATGTCTACGAGGGACAAAGGTAGTACATATCGTTTCTAAAGTTATTTCAAACCACAAAACAAAAATGACAGCAACATATGCCTCTGACAGGCGGTTATGTAACATTATATGGTCATAGGTGTGTACTAGGCTAATGGCCCTGGAGCCTTTACAAGCCTAGCACGTAGGATTACCCTGACATCATGCCACCCGACCTTAGTTCCTAGTGGTCTGTCGAGTAGAGCCACTGGAGTGATCCCCGGAGTGAATTTTCTATTTCCCATCCACTTGGCAAGATTTCTCTTGAAGAGGGCCGCTGAGGTGCTCTGTTTGACATGTATTTTAAGTCTGTTCCATAGCATGGGCTGTCTCTGGGTTATGAACCTGTCCCTCCAGCATGTTCTGTTGATTGTGATAATGAGGTTGAGGTCTCTGGAGCATGTGGTGCAGAGGCATTAGGATTTCTTTAGATGTAGCATTTCTAACAGAGATGGGTCAGACATGGCTTTGTAAGTTAAGCAGAGATTGCCTCTAAGTAGGTGATATGAGACAGCGAAAAGTTGGAGGTTTTTTTAGTCTGTCCATATAGGACAAGTGTTTAACGCCTAGGATCTTCTTTGTGAGGTACTTTTGCGGCCTCTCCAGTTGTTGCAGGTGTCTAGTGAGGTGCATGCCAAATGGGGCATTGTACTCTATGATTGGCCTAATGAGGGTAGAGTAGAGGGAGACGATGACCTCTTTCTTCCTGGATGCAAAACCCTTAGTAGTCAGATGTGCCACCTAGAAGGACTTTCTGACCACAGTGGCAATGTAGTGGTCAAAAGAGAGTTTGCTATCAACCTGTGTTCCCAAGATCTCTTATAATGCCTTCTGTGTTCAGTGGACTACATTGATGTAGTAATTCATGGGAACTGGGTTTTTCCCAAAGGGGATAATGACACATTTTTTCGCACTGAGCTTAAGGCCATGGTTCTGACACCAAGTCATTGGTCTCGGTGAGGCCTTTCTGTAGGATGTCAACACCACTTGGGAATCTAATAATAGCTTCCAACTTGCAATTGTCTGCAAACGTTGTCAGCCAGAGTCCCTTCGGGTTGGCCTGGACATCAGAGAAGTAAATACCCAAGAGGAGAGGACCCAGGACTGAACCCTGTGGGACTCCACTCGTGACTGTCAGCAGTCTGACTTGCAGTCAGATACTTTCACACTGTGGGTTCTATCTGTGAGCCAGTTTGCAACCAACCTAGTGATATAGGGGTTGATTCCTAGCTTAGTGAGGTTTTTCTATGATTCCTGAGTGGGGAGTGGTATCAAAGGCTTTGGCCAGATCAAGGTAGGCTGTATGAAGCCCCTAGCCTTCGTCCACAGCTCTGATGACTGACTCAAAGAAGTCGACCAGGTTGAGCAGGCATTATCTACCCTGTACAAAACCAAACTGTGTCTGATCCAGAGCATGGAGATTCCCTATATCCTTGTTTATTAGGTCCATGATGATGCATTCCATAGCTTTGCATATCACACTCATCAGGCTAATGGGATGATAGTTTCCAGGGTCTGTAGTGTCTCCTTCTTTGTGGAGAGGGATGACTGTAGCAGTGCGCTATTCGGTAGGGACAAAGCCTGAGGTGAGGTGCCAGTTCACTCTGTAGTTCATGTAGAACACAGCCAGGGATATTGTCAGGTCCCATAGAAGCTGAATTCTTGGCCTTGGACAGTGCTGTTTTAACCTGTGCAGCAGTAATACTGGGTGCCTGGCAATCTACTGGTACTGTGATTGGTCCATTGGGGGGAGAGAGGTAAAGTTGGCACTGAATCTGTCGGCTTGGTGTAGGAGGTACCATTGTGCAGTAGCTCAGAGCAAATCTGGGTATTGCCGTAGAGTTTCTTTACATAACCATAGAAGGCCTTGTGGTTGTCTTTGCTGTTCACTGCAAATCTGTTTTCATAGCTGGCTTTAGATGATTTGATGCAGGATCTCAACTTTTTGTTGAGGCTGATAAGGGAGTTTTTCCAGTCTTGGGACTTCACCTTATTCTGCATCAGTTTCCTCCTTCTGTTGTAGAGTTTGTTTTAACAGGGGACCACCAGATTTGCTTCCTTTTTTCTGGAGGAGAGCGTCTTGGTTCTGTTGGGTATGGGAAGATCCATGCATTTGTGTACGTGTTCATACAGTGCATTGGTGTATGATTCGGCGGTCATGCAACTATTCGCCATTTGTATGGGTGCTGTGAAGTTAGCCACCTCTGTTGTTAGGAGCCCAAAGTTAGCTTTGGAGAAGTTTTTCATGGTGGTTACCTTTGTGGGGGGTGGGGAGGTAGTGGATTTCCAAGGTGATTAGTTTGTGGTCGGATCTAAGCAGGGAGGAGTTGACTATTAGTGTAGAGCAACATTCGCCAATGTTAGTAATGACCAGGTCAAGGATGTTGCTGCCTCTAGTGGGGGTAAGAACGAGCTGGTGCAGGGCATTGAAATTAATGAATTCCAGGAAACGTTAGGCAAGTGTATTGGTACATGAGTAGTTTTCCCAGTTAATGGAGGGGTAGTTGAAGTCACTCAGTATGAGAGTGTTAGATTGGACCCTAATATTCTCCAGGGTGCTTAGGAATGTGGAGTTTGAGTCTTGGGACATGGTTGGGGACCTATAGCAGGCTATAACCTGAATCGCTGTCTTACCCAATGTTAGCTGCATGTGAAGTATCTCTGATGCGTTATGTTGGCTTCCAGTCTGGAGGTGTGTGCATCCTTTATGAATATGGAAACACCACCACCTTTGGAGCTTCGGTCCAAGTTCTGGGGTCGAAAGGTGTTGAATGAGTTATACCCTGGTAGTGCAGGGGTGCTTTCTGCTGCTTTGGACCAGGTCTCTGTTGCAGCACAAATGTTGTTGATGTCCATTTTAAGGAGTGCTTTGAGCGAGTGCATTTTGAGATTTAAACTTCTGGAGTTGAGCAGCATGACCTTCAGAATTTCATTTGTTTGTAGCTGTTATGGTGGTAATTTGGTCTTTGGAACACCGGCTAAAAAAGGCACTATATGTGGTGGCAAGAGCCTTGCCAGTATCCGGAAGCCTAGGAGTGACAGATGCCGGCCACCTCTTGCAAAGCATCGAGGTTTGTCAGTCATTGTTACAGTTTCAGTAGTAATGTTTATGTGGACACTAAGGGTGGAAGAAGTGTGCTTTGTTCTGTGTGACTGAAAAGAGTGGATTTTGTCATATGTACAAGTTACACTTTTGTGGGAATGGCTGATTTTGTTACACACAACACTTATTAGAATAATTGTAATCAAAAGGGAATCCATCTTGGTGGTGTGAAGTCAGGAGCAAATACAGTGCAGCTGATAATATTAGATGCTTTTGTCTCAAAGGTGGTGCATGACACTGCAGTATGGCTAGACTGGGGGTGCAGTTTTATACCACTGAGTAAAAATGATAAATTCCGGGCTACTACCACTGAGTACAAACTGAGAATTCCTTGTATGAGGATCTTTTACCATGGTGAAGCTGTATCTTATTATATCACAAGGAAGTTAGTTCCCATTTTATAATCCTAATTTTGCATAACTGAACTTGATTCATGCGTCATATTTTTCCCTACTTGAAGTGATTTTTAATTTTCTGGTAAATCACAGATGATTACAGTCATTCTTTAATGACAGGCCTAAGAGTTTCATACTTCTTATTCTCTAGCAAGTACATGCTGATACAAAATCTGTTCTTCTCTTTACTAAGTGAATTACAGTAATAATTAACAATAGACTAAAGGTGCGAGCTGAGCTATCCCACATAGATCATGAACTAAACATTGCCAATTTACCATCTGTTCATGTTTTGGCTTCAGATGTCTGTCCAGCAGTCACCATAGCCAAGTGACCCAACACAGCACTATATAGTGATTATTTGACAGCTCAGTACCTCTCCTGACATGATTGTCCATAACATATAGCCTCATTTTTGATGGCGTGACTAAAACTTCAGTTAGTGACATTTAGATCATGGTGCTCTGCTATGAAGTACACTTCTGCGGGCATCTTTATGTTTAAACACGGTGTTTGCATAGGAAAGTCACTGAATTATGCAGAAGTCGTAAAACAGTTCATTACTCAGTTTCGGGTCAGACAAGCTGATTGTACCAGTTAGACTCCTTGAGGTATGTCCATCAGTACTCGTGTATTCCTGGAGTCTTCATTTAGAGCTGTGGAATCAAAAGGTGTTACTTTTTAAAGCACTGTAGCCACTGTCTGTAAAAAGACAAAGCATTACTAATAATTTTAGGTGCATGAGCACCAACAGGGTTATCCCTACTGTAACAGAAATGACCAAATTGTTACTGTTGTTCAGCTTGGCCACCTGATAATGATTCAGTTAACCTTTTTATTCCCAATTCCCAAATATAGTCAGCTTCTGAACTAGGGAGCATGTCATCCACCACCACCATGTACCCTGTCAAGAAATGTAACCTGGATCTACTACTGATTAACATATGTTTGTGTCTTTCGGCTTTTCCCGGTTAGAGGTCGCCACAGCGAAACTCCGGTCCGCTAATGATTGGCAGTAGATTTTTACGTCCTGGTTTGCCAGGCCTAACGCACAACCTTCAACGAAGGAACGCCCATTCACGCATGTCGCCACACAAAAGACGCTCTAACTGAGAATCAAATGGGCAACGTTTAACTGTGAGGCGACAACGCTACTGCAGCACCACCACCGCAGATGCTACTGATTAACATATACTGTTCCATAATAGGCTACTCTGTGGGCATCGAACATTTCCATTCTTTGGACATTTACATACATAGATTCGTATGTTGTAGAACAGTGCTTTGTTAGCAGTGATTAGTTTAAGCAGACTTAAATTGTCCATTTTGTGTTACAGACCCTCCTAATAGGTGACTTTGAAATGTATACTGGTAGTGACTCCCAAGTCAGTATGCACACGTTTGCCCTTGTTACCAAGGGAAAACTGCCTCAGTCAGAAAATTTTGTTCAGAATAACCAAATTACTAAACTGGAATGATCAGACTCCTTTTTGTCATTATTTGCCACCTGATACTAAAGGATAGTGGCCATGCAATCACATGCATGGAAACAAGATTTCAAACTTGCTGTATAAACTGAAGTACAGCTGGTGATTCCCTGCTGGGTGAGGAAAGTAAACCTACATTTTCTTGTCTGTGAGTGATAAACCTGCTTTCTGTTTACCTGCTCCATTTTGTTTTCTGCTTTAAGATATCTGCTTAGTCTTATGTTTTTGTTCTGTGCAAGTGATAGACACTTAAATTAGCTACGCTGCACATTTCACATGTTTTTTCATTGGTTAAATTGTTTGAGTGATACTTAAATAGTGAATTTCTGGGCCTTTGTCTTTTTCTGAAAAGATTTCAAGCATCCTGCATAAACTAAAGCACTGCTGGTGATTCTCTGCTGGGTGGGGAACGTAAACCTATATTTTCCTGTCTGTGAGTGGTAAAACTGCTTTCTGTTTTGTCTGCTCAGTTTTATTTTCAGTTTTAAGAAATCTGCTTGGTCTGGTGTTTTTGTTCTATATGAGAGATAGGCACTTAAATTAGCTAGGCTACATATTTCACTTGTTTTTTCATTGATTAAATTGTTTGAGCGATACTTAAATAGACAATGATTTTCTGGGCCTTTGTCTTTTTCTGGAAAGATTTCAAGCCTACTGCATAAAATAAAACACTGCTGGTGACTCCCTGGTATTTTTTCCCACCCAGTCTACCCTTCGTTGATCTGCTTTTTAAGCCTGGTGATTTTAAGCTGCCCACCCCTACTATTAAATTGAGCTTAATAAGCTCCTCCCTTTCTACACTGCTGTTGATATTTTCAATTATTTATTTACCTTTACTTGTACTTCTATAGAAAAAGTGCATTTTGCCTCTCAGAATCTATTCTACTGATACACTTGCTCTGAATTTGTTATCTTACCTAGCTGTGGGTGGGCGTTTGAAAGACATGCGTAAATGGGCGTGCCTTCATTGAAGGTTGGACGTCGATCTGGCACCTCTGTGTTTGTGAAAATCTACTGCCAATTGTTAGATAAAGCAGTGTAATTTTACACTCTAGCAAGCACTTGTTTTTACATCAAGAGGTCAGTGGATTTTTATGTCTAGTGCACTGGGAGGTAGCCTGGTCTGTTCAGTTGGGGAAACACTTGATATTTCTGTATGTAGTTTTATTGGCTGGAGGGCTTATTAATCAGCTTATCTTGTTTTCAGTGCATTTATAAATTCTGTACAGTTGAGTTGCTCTTGGCTCATTTATACGTGAAGACTTTTATTGAACAATCACACTTTTGTAATCTGTTTAAAGTACACTGCTGTAT
The DNA here is from genome assembly GCF_019279795.1 of Protopterus annectens. Lineage (NCBI taxonomy): Eukaryota > Metazoa > Chordata > Ceratodontiformes > Protopteridae > Protopterus > Protopterus annectens. The sequence goes on from NC_056745.1 coordinate 561,788,514, forward strand.
CTGTATCTTAAAGTTTATTGTAGCATTTTATATCTTATAAGTTTGTGGCAACATTTCCCTTCAGACACTCCTTTACTGTGCTTTTATATTATGAGGACTGGGAATTATTCATCTGTTTGCAGTAGGCATCTGTCGTTCTGAGCTGGGAAGCATACAAAAAAAACTGTATTGCCTGCTGCTGCTTTAAGTAGTTAATTACACTGTATTACATCATATCTGTTAGTTGTAGGTAGTTTGTATGGTCTTGTTACATTTGGGTTCCAAACCAGCTATGAAGTATTTTTCTGCACCCTTGTGGCAGAAGTGTACTGATCTAACCTGTCTGAGTTGGGGATTGCTGGTGGAAGGCTTATTGTGTGCTTTCCTGATTGGTAGTTAGCTTAAAATTTGTTTCTCTTTGCTCGTATTTTAAGCCTCTCATTTGTGTGGTGCTGCTCTTTGTGCAACAGCAGTTAGGAGTGCCCTTGTATAGATGCAAAAGCCTAGAAGCTCAGTGTTTCCCTAAACAGCTGTCACTGAAACCCTTTCAAGTATTTCTGCTGCACTAGTAGTATAAGTCCCCTCTTGTAGTCTTGGTGTTACCAGCCCAGTCCTGTCAAATTAACCAATTCCCTTCCCTAATAAAACATGCAGTAAGAGCCTGCTATCAGGGGCGGGCAGTTTCCCATCATCTCTCTGGCCAGCCTGATAGACATGGGCATCCTGGAACAATGTAGTAATTGTCTTATGTATACTGACAAACACTCCTGAAACAAACAAATACTTTGTGTGAGATGTAGTTACACTATGAAAATTGCAGACAAGACTCTCACATAAGGACAAACTGAATGCCAAACAGGTTGTTGGCACACACACGCACTTCCCACATTAAATAAGGACATGACACACAAACCCACATATGGGGAGGTACTTACTAGTAACTTACCGTAAGATCAGAGGCCTTCCAAATGGAAACCCCTTACACACACAACAATGCAAACAATCACAACACACACTCACTCCAGTGTCTCAGCAAATAAGCCCATAAGGTGTAATACCACAAAACTTAATGTACTGGTTGTAGCTGACTCCATTGCGAGACACACAGATGTTCCCCTCACCAGGCTGGATAAGGAGTGGGTTACAGTTAGCTGCCCATCAGATGCTAGGATCTGTCAAGTCAGTTAAGCACTCAAATCACTCATCTGCAAGTGCCGGTATGACTCAGTCATAGTCCATGTTGGGGTGAATGACTTAAGACATGCCGTACTGGACTAAATGAAGAGAGACATGAATGAGCTATCAGATTGTGTGTCACAGGCAGGTGTAAGCCTAGCCTTATGCAGTATTCTTCCTCCTTCCTCAGCGATGATGCAACAATGGAAGACATGATCGACAGGCCTCACTGCTTTGCCATAGATGGTCTGCACCTGTTTCTTGTATGCTTTTCGATATTGGCAAAGGTATTAGCAATCCCGGTTGTGCCATTTTTAGGCAGTGGCAAAATAGCCAACCTCCTAACATAACAAAATCCTCTCTAGATAAACTCGAGGTACTGCTACTTAATGTTAGGAGTCTAAACAAGAAACAGCATGCCCTGGAAGCAGTCTTCACTTTGGAAGATGCTGACATCTGTGCAGTCACTAAGACTTGATTCAGAGGCACGGAAAGCACCCCGGCCATGCTGGACTACAATGCCTTCCATATGTTCATACCAGAAACTGAGCATGAAAGAACCAAAAGAGGAGGTGTATCCATCTACATTAAGGACAGGTACACCTTAAGACTGGTCAAACAGTATGACTGTCTTGAGCTACTCCATGTCCAATTAGCTATAGGCAACTCTCACTACCACATCATAGCTGGCTATAGATCCTCCACCATAAAATAGGAAAAGCATACCACAAACCTGGACCTGCTTGAGTCACTTACCATACAGCCCAACACCTTATTCATGGGTTATTTTAATTATCTTGCCATTGACTGGGAAACATACGTGACAACAAACATGCTGGCTCAGAGGTTCTTGGACTTTGTCTGTGCAAATGCTCTGGAACAGCTAGTCAGCACACCCACAAGAGGTAAAAATGTCCTGCACATACACTAACATGGGAGAGCATTGCACTCCCCCCATCTGATGCCCTCCCTGATAAGCTTGGACAATAAATCAGTTTTGTTGGATGTAACTATAAGACCAGATACCCCATCAAGCTCAAAAATGCTTAAGAAGTTTTGTAAGACAAATAACCTCCTACTAAGTGATGAAATAAGATTCAAAGTCCCCTTGAATGCAGGTAACATGGACTGCTATGCAGAGGTGTAAGCAGTTGTATAGAATGGGCTGTACTTGACTGGATTAATACCAAGTCTTGCCAAAAAAAACACGCCACCTTGGTAGACCCCTAATATAAACAGGCTATACAACAAGAGAAAGAAACTAGTGTCCAAGAACAAGAGGGAACTGGCTCAGCAGAGGAAGAAATCCCTGTCTAGCTTAAACAAATTAGAGAAATTGTCAAGTCCTCCAAATCTAATTATGAAGCAAAAATAGCCTCTGTAGCTAAGGATAGTCACAAGGCATTCTTTAACTTTGTCCAGAATCTAAAAGGACCCAGCTATGTGCTGAACTGGTTGTGGATGGCACCATCCATAGTCAGCCGGAGGTAATAGCCAACCTGCTAGCTAACAGATCTGGAGAAAATGTCCCCCCCGTCCCCTTCAGTCATCCCCCACAGTATACCTGCCACCATTCCTCAACCTATTTCAACAGAGCATGTCATCTCAGCGCTGTCCAAGACCAAAAATGTAGCATCAGTGTGACTAGACAACATTCCAGGTTGCCTTTTAAACATGACCAACCAGACCCACTTGCTCTGTTTAACCACAGCCTGAGAACTGGCTATGTTCCAGCAGAATGGAAGACAGCAACAGTAATCCCTCTGGTGAAAGGGGGACCATCAGGTGACCCTGACAATCATTGGCATAAAGTTGACTAGCCTCATCTGCAAGGCCATGGAAAAAATCATTATGGACCTTATTAACAAGGACACAGGTAATCTCCAAACACTGGACCCAATCCATTTCAGATTTGTTAAAGGTAGATCATGCCTGTTAAAGATGGTTAGCTTCTTTGAGAAAGTCACTAAGGCCCTGAACGAGGGAAGGACAGTGCATACCACCTGTCTTGACCTAGCCATGGCATTTGACACAATACCCCACTCAGGTATTATAAGAAACTCACCCAGTTAGGAATTAACCCCTACATTACCAGATGGGTAGCCAACTGGCTCACTGACAGGACACATACTGTCATAATTGGTGACTTCACCTCTAGCAAAAGACCAGTCACCAGTGGCATACCACAGAGTTCTGTGCTGGGCCCCTTACTGTTCGGAATTAATTTCTCAGAAGTTCAGACAAAATTGGACGGCCTCTGACTGACCAAGTTCACTGATGATTGCAAATTGTCAGCAGTCATTGAGTTCTCCAACAAAGTTAATATACTGAAGACAGGGTTAACGCAGACAAATGATTGGTGCCAAAGCCATGAATTAAAGTTAAATGCAAAAAAATGCATTATTATTATTATTATTCCCTTTGGAAAAGCCAACATCCCTGTTAATTACATTATTATAGACAGCACTTCCCTAAGTGTACACCCAGTGGTACATGATCTAGGTGCTCAGGTTGCTAGCAGTCTGAAGTTGGACCACCACATATCCACAGTAGTAAGGAAATTCTTCTCTGTGTCACATCTTATAATTTCCATTATACTAGACTTTCATCAAATCAGTAATTAAGTATAATGCTCCCTTTTGCATCTACCTCACCAGACACCTGCAGCAAATGGAGACACTAAAGAGGTTTCTCACCAAGAAATTACAGTGTACACAAAACAAGTCTTATGTGGAAAGACTGAAAGTCTTGTTACTGTATTTTGTCTCCTACAGTTTGCTAAGGGGCGACCTGTGCCTAGCTTACAGGGCAGTCACTGACCCGGCCCTGGTGGAAATGATACACATTCTTAAATAAAACTGCAAGAGGGTCACTCACTCGAGGGATCTAAACCTAGCCTCTGACATGAACAGGTCATGCTTGAGAGATAGGTATATGTCCCAGAGACTAACACTTCTCTGGAAAAAGTTTCCAATTCATGTGAAACACAGCCTCTCCCTGCCTGTCTTCCAACGCAACCTAGATCTATGAATGGGTGACTGCAGATTCACTCTTGGGGTGGTGCCCATGTCCCTCCTGGACAGAGGAAGTCGGTATTAACAACCATAGGCCCTTACCTCTGCAAACTTCACTCACCTAACCACTGACAATTTGGCAACTCGGGATAAATATGGCTATGCTTGTAAGGGCTCTAGGGCCATTAGCCTAGTAATCTCCTGTGAACCTCTGAACCTGTGATTAAGCTACCAGTCATGCTGTTCTTCCATTAGTCAAATCCACAACCACTTTTAAATGTTGATGCTAGTTTTAATCTAAGCATTCAAGCAGAATTCAAAATTGTTGAGTTTTTCTATATTTTGCTGGATATTCTGTAGTCAGTGGTGTACACCAGGGTTCAGCTCTGAGCCCACTGCCGTTCATACTGGTGATGGACTACATTAGCAAACAGGTCGGAGGGGACAGATCAAGAAAAGTTGCTGTATGCAGACAATATGGCATTACAGGCAGACTCTGAGGTAGAACTTCAGCAAACGGTTGGAGAATGGAATAAAAAACTGAAAGCACATGGGATGAAACTAAACACAGAAAAGACAGTGGTAATGGCTGCAAATTGGAGAAATGAGAAGAAGCTGAGAATAGAAATAGAGGGGAAGATAGTAGAAAAGGTAAACAGCTTCAAGTATCTGGGAGGGGAGGATGAGAGGAAGGGAAGTCTGAATGAAGAGGTCAAAGCTAGAATTGTGGGGCTGCTGCCAACTTGCATAGTGTGTCAGGTGTACTCTATTTCAGAAGAATGCCAAAGAAGCTGAAAAGTAATGTGTACAAGACAATGGTGCGACCGTTACTACTGTATGGTGCAAAAACCTGGGCAGTACAGGCAAAACAGTTGATGAAGCTAGAGGTGATGGAAATGAAGTGCCTGAGAAGGTTGGTAGGATGCACACTGTGGGACAGACAAAGGAATAAGGACATAAGAGCAGAAGCCAAAGTAGGTCCAATTGCAGTAAACATCAAAGAGAACAGATTATGGTCATTTGGGCACGTGTAGAAAAACAGAAGACATTCTGGTGAGGAAGATTTGGATCAGACAGGCAAGAAGAAGCAAGGACGTCCAGCAAAAGAGGTGGATGGATTGTGTGAAATAAGATCTGTGACAGTCAAGCATGAGTGCTGAAGAAGACAGGAGTGTGACACTGAACTGAGAGAATTGGCGACAGTTAACGTGATACCCTGACCCCATGTAGAAAAAAATGGGAAAAAGAGGGCTAATGATGATTCCTCACCAGAATGTCTTCTGTTTTTCTGCACATGTCCAAATGACCATTTGAAAACTACATAAAGTATGAAACAGTAATTGCAACATTTTCAAACAGTGGTACACTGAATGATAAGGAAAGCCTTAACAAGTTTCCCAGTGACTTACTATAAAAGTTGTCATCATTCTGAGGTGCATGTCACAGCTGGGTTAATCACTTGAATCTTTAGCTAAAATAAAACATCTGATGTGGTCAATCTTCATTCCTTCTTGATGAATGGGACTTGGTTCCGACCCCTTGGAACTGGCTTGGCCATTATACAGCTCGCGCTGGCCAAAAAAAAAAAAAAAAAAACACTCTAGAGCTAAGACTCTACCCATAATGCCCCTCTCTCCAATACCCCAGATCTCATTTGCCGTTGTGATAAGATGTGTCAGCCAATTTTCTCCTGCTAAGGGCTTTAATTTGTTCTATTTTTTTCCTGTTTATCTCTATATGTACACACTGTTTTATAGAGCACTTTATTTGCTCCTCTATCAGATTATCTAGTGTGGTGTGTTTGCATCTAAATCATCTCTACCCTTGTTACCTTTTGGTAGATGTTCTTCGTGTTTCACTGTTGCAGTTATCACACTTGGGTTATCTGCCTGCAGGTAGCCCTCAGTCGGCCTGAATACCAGAGACTTAGTATTTCTGCGTCGGTTGCAGTCGCTCCAGGACTGACGTCAGGGGTATAAAAACAGGCAGCCGATGCCATTACATCAGTCTTTCTTGCTAAGGAGCATGAAGCTGAAGAAGTTCGCACGAGTGCCTGTTGGCTGCTGAGTTTTCATTTCCGAATTGAATTATCCTGAAGTCTTCTATAGCTAAGTACCCCATTGGAGATTCTTTTTTCTTGCTCTAACCGATGTCAGAAAAAGTTAACAATTGTCTTGCCTGTGGAAAGCAAATACCACACCGAGATTTCCATTCTTACTGTGTCACCTGTTTAGGCACAGACCACGATGTACCTTGCTGTCAGTTTTGTGCCTTGTTCAATGCCCAAACTATTCGTCGTCTGGCCCTTATTGTCACTAAATACTATCGTTCTTGATCTCTGTATTCCAAAATGGCTTCGGTAAGCCATCTGACTACCATAAATACAGAGACAGACCTCACAGGTCCAAAACTGCCGATGATGCTTCCATTAAGCTAGTTGCCAGTTCGCCAGTACTCAGTGAGGTGCTTTTGCAGCCCCTGATGCCCACTTTAGTGGATTTGCAAGCCTCTACCTAGACCTGTTCGGAATCTGTTATGCCGTGAGACTCTTCTTTGACTACGGAACCTGCAGATGTCTCTACCTTGGATGGGTCCAGAGCCGCTGAGCAGGCACCGATTTCTGTGGAAGTTCTTCGCACTACTGATATTCGAAACAAACCGACGACTTCTTTTGCATCTTCAGTTCTGTCTAAAATGACCGAGTTTCTAAGGCCAAGAGTATGCGCTACGCCTAAAAAAACGACGACCCAAACTCAAGCACCTGCTTCCTTGCCACAACATCAAATGCTTAAAATGGCAGAAGACATTATGCTGATCAGGGAAAGTCAGCCTTCCCCTGCTAAGAGAAAAAGAGACCTGTCCCCAGCAGCCTTAACAGACCAAGAGTCCGATGAGTCTGATGTGTCTGATTATGAAGACATGCCTTTATCTGCTTATGAGGATTCAGATGCAGAGGAATCCATTCCCTCTGCTTCTCCTCCAGAGGATTTTTCTTCTGGTGAAACCTTACACTACTGACCCAGAGGTCATCTCCCAGGGGCCTAAAGGTATCAAAGCAACTACAGCTAAGAATCCCACCACTTTGGACAGGGATTCCAGAGCTTTAGACAGATGGGGTAAGAAAGTATACACCTCTGCAACTCTTGCCATTAGGGCTTTGAATTGTCAGTTTCACATGCTGAAGTACCAACAACTTATTATGGAACTTATTAAGCAAAAAATAGCAACTTTTACAGACTGTGTAAAAAATGAAGAATTACAAGAGCTTATGCATTCTGCAAGCCAAGTCAGCAAGCATACTTTGCAATGTGGCTTTGATGCCCTAGAAGCATCTTGCAGGGCAGCAGTCACTGGTTCTGTACTGAGAAGTCATGCTTGGCTTAAGGAGCAGACCTTGCCAGACCATGTCAAATCAAAATGACTAGAAACTCCTTTGAACAAGGACAGTCTATTTGGCACCAAAGCAGAAGAGGTTCTTAAAAGGATGGAAGAAAAAGCTAAATCTATGCAGACAGTCAAAGTTTTATTTCTTGGAAGTCCAACCTCCTAGATTCAATAGGCATTGCCCCTCAAAACATTGGTCCTTTCCAGCCCCTTCAAGGCCATCTCAAACTAGACCAAGGGGAAACAGACCCCCCCCCCAGACTGCAGTCTCAGGGTATGCAGAGATCTAAGCAATGGAGTGCCTCCACTTCAAAAACAGGGAGTGCTACGCCACCCCCTTACAGAATGAATTCACAATGACTTCTCAACTCCACTCCCCACCTCTGCCCAACTGCTCTTGCCCCTAGGAGGAAAACGTGCCCATCATGCAAAAAAATGGACTTTCATCACCGAAGATCGATGGGTCCTCAACATTGTATCCCAGGGGTACAAATTTTGCTTCCACTCACTGCCAACCCCAAAAGGGTTCCCAGACCTTCCTCCAAACCAGTGGGCAGAGACACAAAACCAAGTTCAATCCCTGCTCTCCATAAGGGCAATTCAACCTGTTCCTGCGTAACAGATAGGTCAAGGGTTCTATTCCAGACTTTTCCTGGTACCCAGAAAAGAGGGCACTTGGCGCCCAGTCCTAGATCTTTCCATTCTAAACACCTTCCTGGTGGTACCAAAATTCAAAATGCTCACCCTGCAGCAGCTTCTTCCTATGCTGGTCAAAGATGCCTGATTAGCCACGCTAGACTTAAAAGAAGCCTATCTGTACATCCCTATCAGGAACTCATGCAGGAAATATTTACGCTTCAGGGCAGGATTTATGCATTATCAGTTCTCTGCACTTCCATTTGGCTTATCCACTGCTCCCAGAGTATTCACAAAATGCCTGGCTCCAGCCATTGCCTACTGCAGACTGAGAAAACTTCAAATTTACCCGTACTTGGATGACTGCCTGATTCAGGCAAACAGTCAGGAAATGCTGTTGCAGCACCTGACATTTGTAAAAAAAAAACCTTCTAACCTCCCTGGGGTACACCATCAACGAAAAGAAATCAAAACTAGTCCCCAGTCAAAAGATTGTGTTCCTGGGAGCAGGCTTGGACACAGCATCCCAGATGACATTCCTTACTCCAGAAAAAATGAGCCTATCTTACATACTACTTCACTTAAATGGCCACCAGAACCCAGCTATCCACAATGAAAATCCTGCAGGCCCTAGGGTTCATGGCTTCATGAATCCTACTAATTCCATATGCCAGACTGCATATGAGGAAACTTCAGTGGTACTTAAAAAGTCTTTGGTGCCAACATTCTCAGGACCTGGAAACTGTCATTCCTATCATACCTTGCCTAAGGACAGAGTTTCTTTGGTGGGCAGCAGCATGCAACCACAAGAAGGGACTTCCCTTTACTCAACCCCACGCCGCCTAGACCCTAACCACAGATGCATCAGACTATGCCTGGGAGGCACACCTGGACGACAGGTGCATTCAGGGCCAATGGAACCCAAGTCAAATTCATCTGCCCATCAACCAAAAAGAGATACTAGCTGTTCAGCATGCTCAAATAGCTTTCAGAGCCCTACTCTCACCAGGACCCCTGCTAATAAAAACAGACAATACCACAGTTATGTGGTACATCAACAAGCAAGGGGGAACCCACTCTGCAGACTAGCCATGGCCCCGTGGAACACAGCCTTGGACATGCGGGTCCATCTGCAATCTCAATTCCTGCCAGGCAAACAAACTCACTGGCAGATGACTTAAGCAGAAATCTTCTAGACCCACACGAGTGCAATTAAAGCCCAGCACCTTCAGCCTTCTGATTCAGAAATGGGGGACCCCAGAGGTGGATCTTTTTGCCTCCCCCTGCAAATTCTGTACCAGGACACCTCACAGCAGGACCTGGGAAGTGGATGCCCTGTCCTTACAGTGAGTAAACCTCTCAATCTATGCATTTCCCCCTCTGCCCCTTCTCTTAAGAATATTTCTCAAGATACGACAGGACAGACCAAGGACAATCCTGATTGCCCCAGACTAGCCATGACAGCACTGGTACCCGTCACCCTGGCACCTAACCCAGAGCCTGACCCTGCTCACTCAGCAGGGGGGACAGATCATGCATCTACAATTGCAAACCCTGAATCTTGCAGCCTGGTTTATTCCTTGAATTCTCCCCCAGTGACCAGCCTAAGCAAGCAGGTGCTGGACGTCATTCTTGAAGCCAGAAGACCAAGTACAAGGAAATCCTATGCTGATAAGTGGAAAATGTGTTGCTCCTGGCTTCAGTCTAAAGGAGAGGATGCAACCATGTCCTCCCTACCTCTAATCCTGGATTACTTAGCAGATGTACTCCACAGAGGCCTATCTTTCTCCTCCATTAAGATCCATGCCTCTGCCATCTCGGCTCATTACAACTCTGAGCCACCTCTCTTCTCTCACCCCTTCATCAAACAGTTCCCGAGAGGGGCAAATAACTTAAGACCACTAAGTAGAGAATCCACTCCTGCTTGGGACCTTAACTTTGTACTGGAAAAGCTCAGTCTACCCCCTTTTGAGCCTGCAGTGTCAGCAGAGTTAAAATTCCTCTCTTGGAAAACAGCATTGCTCCTGGCCATCACTTCAGCTAGAAGAGTGTCTGAACTACAAGCACTTATGGCCGTGGAACCCTTTATTATTTTTCATGCTGACAGGGTCTCCCTCAGGACTAATCCTTCCTTTATGCCTAAAGTGGTGTCCAGTGTGGCTCTCAACCAATCTATCCATTTGCCAACCTTCTTCCCTAATCCTCAAAATAAAGGGGAAAGGATCCTGCACTCCTTGGACATGCACAGACAGGTCAGATTCTACCTGGATAGGAGTAAGCCCTTCAGGAAATCTGACCAGCTATTCCTCAGGGGCAGAGGGCAAGGTCATTTCAAAATAGACAATTTCCAAATGGATAGCACACTATCCATTTCTGCTACAAACTCCATGGAAAACCAACATCTCAGGGGGTCAGAACAGATTCTGCTAGGGCAACTTCTACCTCTACAGCATTCCTCAGGGGAGTCCCTACTAGAGGCATTCTGGAGGCTGCTACCTGGAGTTCTGTACACACACTCACCAAGCCTTACCACCTGCCTATATTTTCCAAATCCAGGTTTTGCAACTGCAGTCCTGCAGGTCATACTAGCCAGCCCAAACTCTTCTTGCCTGCCTCCACCCTTTCTTCAGCTTTGGGAATCAACCCAAGTATGATGACTGCAACAGTGAAGCATGAAGAACATAGTACAGTTTGTGTACACTTATCATAAATGTAGATGTTCGAGTATATTCACTGTTGCAGTCCTGGTTTCCCTCCCTTCAGCCCCCTTCTCTCTCTCTGTCTCTCTCCTCTATGTCTATATTTCTCACCCCTTGCAGGGGTATTGGTATTTACATGTTCTTCGTGTTTCACTGTTGCAGTCATTACATTTGGGTAATCTGCTGGCAGGTTGCCCTCAGTCAGCCTGATTGACACAGTCTTGGGTCCTGCGTCTGTTGCTGTCCCTTCTTCCATGAAGTCAGGTCATCAGGGGTATAAAACATGCAGCCGCCACCATTACATCAGTCTTTCTTGCTGCGCAGTGCCCGAGGCAGAAGCCGTTCGCAAGTGCTGGTCGGCCGACTCCTGAAATTTTGTTTTCGAGTTTCAGAACCGATGTCTTCAACTAAAAAACTAAGGACCCCGTTGGTGAAACTTTTTCTTGCTCTTTACCGATGTCAGTAAAAGTTAATAATTGCATTACTTGTGGGAAGCAAATACCTCATAAGGATTTTCATTTGTACTGTATTCCCTGCCTAGGCCCTGACCACAATGTACCTTGCTGTTAGTTTTGTGCTAAATTTAATCAAGGCACTATCAAACGTCGGTACATTTTTGCTTCTAAATATTTTGGCTCACACTTTAATTATCCAGAAATGTCGTTGGTTAGCAATCCAACTATCGGAATACCTAAAAAACGCAAAGAAAAAGGCAGAGACAGGCCATTGAGGTCCAAAACTGACAACGACACTTCTCCTAAGACAGTCGCCAGTTCGTCAGTGCTCAGTGAGGTGCTTTCGCAGCACTTGATACCCGCTACTTCTGATTTGCAGGCCTCTACTCAGACCCATTCGGAGTACAGTATGCTGTGAGATGCTTCAATTGTGGAACCCGCGGATGTCTCTACCTTAGATGGGTCTGGAGCCGCTGTGCAGGCACCGGCTTCTGAGGGTGTTTTCAGGCCTACAGATTTGTATATTAGATCAACGCCATCTTCAAAACTAAGGCCAAAATCTAAACCTATGCCTAAAAAAACGATGCCTGGGCCACATGTGCAGGCCCCTATGCCTAAAAAACAAATGATCAAAATGGCTGAAGATTTAATTACTCTGATCAGGGGTAACCAAACCCCCCCCCTCCTTCTAGGAGGCCTAGGCAAGACATTGATTATGATTCTTCTTAACAGGATTCTATTTCTTCTGACTCTTCTAATCAACAGGAATTGTCTATACCTACATATGAGAACTCTGATGCAGAAGATTCCATTCCTTCTGCTTCTCCCTCTGAGGATTTTTCTTTTGGGGAAACTTACCGTAAGGGAACATTTCCACTGGGAAAGTCAGGATTTCTCTGAATCTAAAAAGAGACTTTGGGATTTTCTTTTTCTTCCTCAGCATAGGCCTTTGGCTGTACCTCATGTTCTAGACATTGTTGATGATGTTTTGTCAGAATCTAGTATGGCTCCTGATTCTCTGCCTCCGGCTCCTTGTAAGCCAGACAGGTACTACAGGGTTCCTGACTCCCACAAATTCCTTTTCAAAAATCCTGTTGCAGATCCTGAAACCATTTCTCAGGGTCCCAAGGGCTTTAAGGCTTTTACTGCTAAAAATCCTACCCCTTCTGATAGAGATTCCAGGGCGCTGGATAGGTGGGGTAAGAAGGTTTACACTTCTGCAACCCTGGCAATCAGAGCAATCTGACCTACGTCAGTTTCATGTGCTAAAATATCAGCAGCATATCATTGAACTGCTTAAACAGAAAATGATGTTGATTTCTGACTGTGTGGAAAATAAAGATTTACAGGATTTATTGCATTCAGCTGAACAAGTTGGGAAACATACTTTGCAATGTGGTTTTGATTCTCTGGAGGTCTCTTGCAGGGCTTCTGTAACTGGGTCTGTGTTAAGAAGGCATGCTTGGCTCAAACAGCAAAATCTGCCTGATCGTGTTAAAGCAAAATTGTTGGATGCTCCTTTACAACAGGACCGTCTCTTTGGTAATAAGGCTGAAGAAGTTTTAAAAAAGATGGAAGATAAAGCTAAATCTATGCAAACTGTGAACGATTTCTTACAAGTGCAACCTCCAAGATTTAGTAGGCACTGGCCTACAAAGAACTGGTCCTTTCCAGTTCCTTCGAGAGCCACTCAAGTCAAACCCAGACATTCCAAAGGCTCCAGGTTTCAGTCACAGGGGATTTTAGAACAAAACAATGGGGTGCCTCCTCCTCCAAATCTGGAAACAACAAGACACCTCCCTATGGTAAGCAGTCTCAATGACTTCCCTTTACACTTACCAAGCACTTACTTTTAGCCAGCCCTTTGGGGGGAAAACTGGCACTTCATGTAAGAAACTGGCAACTTATAACCCAGGACAAATGGGTTTTAAATATAGTATCCCAGGGATACAGATTTCATTTCCACATGCTGCCAATCCCAAACGGATGGCCAGACCTGCCCACAAATCAGTGGGCAGAGGCCCAGAAACAAGTACTGTCCCTCATGACCATGGGGGCTATTCAACCAGTACCAGAAGAGGAAAAGGGACAAGGTTTCTATTCAAGACTTTTCCTGGTACCCAGAAAAGACAAATTCTGGACTTATCTACTCTAAACACATTTCTGGACATTCCAAAATTCAAGATGCTGACTCTTCAACAGTTGCTTCCTATGCTAAGCAAAGATACTTGATTGGTAACTCTAGACTTAAAAGAGGCTTACCTGCATATCCCAATCAGGGAATTTTGCAGAAGGTACCTCCGCTTCAAAGCAGGCTACTTGCATTATCAGTTCTCTGCACTGCCCTTTGGCTTATCTACTGCACCCAGGGTCTTCACAAAGTGCCTGGCTCCATACCTGGATGATTGTCTAATTCAGGCAGAAAACAGGGACATTCTTATAAAACATCTGGTGTTTGTAAAAAGGGTTCTAACTTGTCTAGGGTACACTATAAATGAAAAGAAATCACAACTGGTACCCTCTCAGAAAATTACATTCCTGGGTGCAAGCTTGAATACAGCTGCCCAGATGGCTTTCTTTATGCCAGAAAAGCAAATTAATTTGGTAACTTACTTCAAACAGGTGGCCACAAAAACCCTGCTATCTGCAAGACAAATTCTGCAAGCCTTGGGGTTCATGGCCTCCTGCAGTCTTCTAATTCCATATGCAAGACTGCATATGAGGAAACTTCAGTGGTACTTAAAATGTTTATGGAGTCAACATTGTCACAGCCTGGAAACAATGATTCCTATCATACCTTGCCTGCAACTAGAGTTCCTATGGTGGGCAGAGGTCTACCACCAAAACAAGGGACTGCCATTCACACCACCCCCTACCACCCAAACCCTACAGATGCATCAGACTATGTTTGGGGGGCTCATCTGGCAGGGAAGTGCATTCAGGGCAAATGGAGCCCAAATCAAATGCACCTTCATATCAATCAAAAAGAGATGCTAGCTGTACAGAATGCACTGACAGCCTTCAAGGACTACCTTCATCCAGGACAATTAATAATAAAGACAGACAACACCACAGTTATATGGTAAATAAACAAGCAGGGGGGTACACACTCCTTCCCCCTTTGCAGACTATCCATGGCATTGTGGAACACAGCCTTGACCTATCAAATACAACTACAAGCTCAATTCCTGCCAGGAAAGCTGAATACTCTGGCAGACGAACTAAGCAGAAATCTCATGGGACCTGCATGAATAGAAAATGGAACCATGGATTTTCAACATGTTGACACGCAAAATGGAGGAGTCCAGACATAGATCTTTTTGCCTTACCCCAGAACTATCAGTTGGACAAATTCTGCACAAGAACTCATCACAAAAAAGCCTGGAAAGTGGTTGCTCTGTCCTTCAGCTGGAAAAACCTATCAGTCTATGCCTTTCCCCCTCTGCCTCTGCTCTCCAAAGTTCTACTAAAAGTCAAACAGGGCGAACCAAAAATTATTTTGACTGCTCCAGACTGGCCTCGCCAACACTAGTACCTACTCCTGCGCAATGCGTCACACCTTCCACCTGCCTCAGACACCTTACTTACTGTCTCAGCAGAACAACCAAATTCTGCACACTCAGCTCCAAACTTTGCATATTGCAGCGTGGCTAATCACCTAAATTCACCCTTGGCATCCCTCAGCAAACCTGTTATGGATGTTATTTTGGAGGCAAGAAGGCCTAGTACTAGAAAATCTTATGCTGACAAATGGAAAAGATTCTGTGCCTGGAATCAATCACAAGGGATAAGTACAGCAGTGCCCAATATTCCTCCGATTTTACAATACTTAACTGAGATGCTTCACAAGGGCCTGTCCTTTTCTTCCATAAAAATCCATGCTTCAGCCATTTCAGCTCATTACAACACAGAACCTCCCCTCTTCTCTCATCCTCTGCTAAACTAGTATCTCAGAGGGGCCAAAATTTAAGACCACTCAGGAGAGCTCCAACCCCTGCCTGGGACCTCAATTTTGTATTGGAAAAACTCACTCTCCCTCTTTTCGAGCCAGCTGCTACTGCCGACTTAAAATATCTCTCCTGGAAAACAGCTTTCCTTTTAGCAGTCACTTCAACTAGAAGGATTTCTAAATTACAGGCTCTTATGGCAGTGGAGCCTTTCATTATTTTTCATGCGGACAGGCTGTCTGTCAGGACTAATCCATCCTTCATGACTAAGGTGGTATCCAGTGTAGCTCTTAATCAGACCATTCATTTGTCAACTTTCTTTCCCAATCCACAGAACAAGGGGGATTGGATTCTGCATTCATTGGATGTACATAGACAACTTAGATTTTACTTAAACAGGACAAAATCTCAAAGAAAATCTGTACAACTACTGGTGGCATTTGCTGCAGGGGCAGAGTGAAAGGCTATTTCAAAGAAGACTATTTCCAAATGGATAAGCCATTGTATTCATTTCTGATATATGCACCATGGTAAAACTATCCCCCAGGGGATCAGATCTCATTCCACCAGGGCTGCATCTACTTCTGCAGCCTTTCTCAGAGGTGTTCCTACCAGAGACATTCTAGAAGCTGCTACCTGGAGCTCAGTTCATACATTCACCAACCATTACCATTTACCTTTCTTCTCTAAATCCAGGGCTGGCTTTGCCACTGCTGTCCTGCAGGGCCTTATAGCTGGTCCTAATGCTGTATAATTTCCTCCACCCAACCATCGCTTTGGGAATCTACCCAAATGTAATGACTGCAACAGTGAAACACGAAGAACATAGTACAGTTGTGTACACTTACCATAAATGTAGATGTTCGAGTGTATTCACTCTTTCAGTCCTGGTTACCCTCCCTCAAGCCCCCTATTTTACTCTGACTATACCTCTACTTTCTTTCACTATGCTTAAAAGCCCTTTTGGTGTATTTGCTTTTGGGATTGGAGGTATATTTTTTGTGTTTTTAATTTTATTTGCTCCCACTTTGGGGGGCACCTGACATCTGGGGCAAGAAAAACTGATGTAATGGCGTCAGCTGCATGTTTTATACCCCTGACGACCTGACGTCATGGAAGAAGGGACAGCAATCGACACAGGTCCCAAGACTTTGTTAATCAGGCCGACTGAGGGCAACCTGCCAGCAGATTACCCAAATGTAATGACTGCAATAGTGAATACATTAGAACATCTACATTTATGTTAAGTGTACACAACTGTACTTTTTTACTGGTGTTGATTATCCCACCATAGCGCAGCTCCCTATTGCGGGGCTCCTGACATTTGGGGCAAGAAAAACTGATGTAATGGTATCGGCTGCCTGTTTTTATACCTCTGACGACCTGACATCAGTCCTGGAGCGACAGCAACCGACGCAGAAATACTAAGTCTCTGGTATATGGGCCAGCTGAGGGCTACCTGCAGACAGATAACCCAA
The DNA here is from genome assembly GCF_019279795.1 of Protopterus annectens. NCBI lineage: Eukaryota > Metazoa > Chordata > Ceratodontiformes > Protopteridae > Protopterus > Protopterus annectens. Next base: position 561,805,282 of record NC_056745.1, read on the forward strand.
GTGTGATGACTGCAACAGTGAATACACTCAAACATCTACAATTGTAGTGTGTACACAACTGTACTTTTTTGTTAGTTTTATTACTATTGTTGGTAATTTTTCCTCCCCCTCCTTTCTTTCTACCTCTCAGTATTGTCTTAATACCATCACCTGTATTTTCTTTCTGATTACCTTTATAGGTATTTCTCCCTACCATTGTTGGTAGGTTTTTCTTCTTTCCTGTCCTCCCAATGTTTGTGTCTATGTGTGTCTGTGTGATTCCTTTAAAATGGCAGAGAAGCAAAAAGGCATATCTGGGTTTAAGCAGTACCAGGATTTTGGAGGAAAGATGCCCAACTCTGAAAGGCTCCTGTGTATATTGCTTGGGTGCATCCCATCTAGACACTGACTGTAAAATCTGTCAAGACTTTAGTTCTAGAACATTGCAGAGCAACCAAATAAGCTTATTTTAAAGGGGTTATTAAAATCCTGCTTTGAAGAAGCCCTTTCTAAGACAGAGTCTTCCAAAATTGAACCAAAAAGAGAAGTCTCTCAGTGCTGAGCTCACCGTCAGCACTGGACTTCAAAAGGCTTAAGTCTCCAGTTCCATCAGCTTCTTCAGAACTGAAGAGTAAGGTACCAAAACTTGTGAAACTGCCTTTGGCACCAGCAGTTATGACCCCCTCAATACCGACAGTTTCTGCACCAATCTTGACTACCTCGCCACCTACAGTTTTGTTGGCACTGACATTTTTGCTGGCGCCCACCACTATGACCTCCCACTTGGTTCCATCTTCCCCCATGTACTCCGCAGCAGATGGTGCTGAAGATCGAAGCATTGTACCTCCCAGAACAAGATACTCCCCCTCCATAGACCCCTTTTTGGGTCAACTTCCCAGTCCATTTGTGAATAGGCTCGAGCCTCCTATGGGGGATGTCTGTTCTTTCAACCAGAATTCTTTCCAACATAGACGTGGTGAGATTAATATATCAGCTTTTGGAGGTCAGGGGTCTTCCCACACCAGTTCACCTCTCCCTTCCTCATGGAGCTGAGGTTTATTCTCCCAGGACTCCCACTTATATTCCCTCCACCAACCTCCAGTTTGGGTTCAAATCCTGGCACTTCTATTACCCCAGTTACAGCTGCTATGGTGCTGACAGAAACCCCTTCTTCGGTACCAGGATTGGCTCCAATGTCTTCATCTCTCTTAGAACCGATAGACTCATGGGGCCATAGTATGGCTGTTGGTTGGCTTTGGTTCGATACTAGTTGTTTGTTCTGGGCCGTCCTCTGCTCTCGGAACCCTGGCAGTTTTGGACTCTTTCCCGGCTCTGGTTTTCGAGGGTGGTCTTCCGGAGCATGATGTATCCTGGGTTCTGAGGTTGTCTTTCTCATTTTTGGGCTCCCATCCCTCTTCGGTTGGGCTTGCCTTCTAGATCATGGAGAGAACTTTACCATCGTCGGGCTCTTAGCTGACCCCCCCCTTCCTCGGAGTGTCACGCATTTGTACCTTCTGGACAACAGCCGTCACCATGTCTTACACTGGGACAGCAGGCACCGAAATGGCGAGGTTTCCCTGTTTAGGGCCCCTTTCTTTGGAGTCTTCCTTAGAGAGCCCCACTGAGGAACCATCCCAAAAGAAGACTTGCAAGAGGAACCATCTAGATTCTCCAGAAGAATCTGTCACAAAAGACACAGACTATAATGAAGGGGAGGGTTCCTGCCGATCACCCCCTGAAGATGTCTCATTTGGAGACATCCTGAAAATCTTAAAACAGAGGGGTGATTGGAAGTCCACAAACCCATCCTCAGAGGAATCTGTTTTCTTGCAGGCTTTCAGTGCTCATCCATCTACTCCCTAGGTGACCCCACCTGCTGACGACCTTAGAAGGCGTATGGCGCAGCAGGTGTGGAGGGCTCCTGATTCCATAGAGCCGATTCCTCAGAGGCTGGACAAAATTTTATCAGCCCCAGAAGACCAACCACAATGAGCTTAGCATGTTTATGGGCTTAGCAGTAGATGCCATGGTGGTGGTGGCAACCACCAAAATGGAACTTGCCGAGGAGAGTTCCACTGTCCACCGTTCTAACAGAGAGTGTCAGACGATGGACAGGTTTGGGAAGCAGGCCTTTACATCATCGACCTTTGCTCTTAGATCCTTGAGTTTCATGGCAAACTTTACAAGACTCCAAAGTAATCTTATAAAGGAGCTATCAGATACCCTCGCTGGAGTTGTGTCTGATGAAGTGCAGGATAAAGTTGCCTCTCACTTTGCCACCCTAGAGTTTATATCAAACTCTTTCATGCAGCTCATCGCTCATGAGGCCGAAGGAATGACTAGGGCAGCGGGTTCAGGCATTGCTGTGAAGCATCACGCCTGGATGCGCTTGTTTGACTTTGTGGAACCTTTCAGGTTTTCCTTCGTCAATGCTCCTATTGATGAATCTTCCTTGTTGGGCTCCAAAATGAGAGACACACTAGCCAGGTTTGAAAAAGATGGAAAGCCCCTTTCTGCTGTGGGCATTCGTTTCTGTACTCCTCAGTGATCCTACTCTAGGAATCAGAAGAGTGAAAAAATGTGGTTCAGAAAGTCCAAAGGGCCCTTTCAAGACACATGGTGAATACTCCCCTCGGGGCAGAGGGGGGAGATCAAGCGGACGACGTCCTCCCCGTGGCAGATGAGGTCTGCAAAATCAGGGCTCCAGAGATTCATTTTCTGTGCAGCCCTACCAGCGCTCCTGAATGGAGGCTGGATTACTTCCCTCTAGAAGCAGTCAGGGGAAGATTTTCACTGCACCACTCAGCCTGGCTGTTAATAACTTCAGATACTTGGGTGCAGAGAATTATCACCAGGGGTTACCAAATTCCCTTTACTCTCTTTCCAAAGATCCCACGAAGAGTCCCCGATGTTCCACCCAATCAGAGGGACCAAGCAGCCATAGAAATTCAAAAGCTGCTAGAAAAAAAGAGTCATCCAAGAAGTTCCACTAAACCAAAGAGGAACCGGGTTTTACTCGAGATTCTTTTAGTGCCAAAAAAGACAGGAGACTGGAGACCAGTTTTAGATCTCAGCCTTCTGAACAGTTTAGTTCAGCAAACAAAATTCTGAATGGCCATGGTCCAGTCTATCCCTCTCCTTCTAGAGGAGAACGATTAAATGTTCTCTGTAGACCTCCAGGATGCATATTACCACATAAAGATGGACAAACATTCCAGAAAGTTCCTCTGCTTCTGGCTGTGAGCCAATCATTTCCAGTTCAGAGTGCTGCCTTTTGGTCTCACCACAGCTCACAGGGTGTTCACCAAATGCATGGCAGTAGTAACAGCTCACTTGAGGCTGTGCGGATTCCGAGTGTTTCCATACCTAGACGACTGGCTCCTTACCACCCCAACCAGGCATCTACTGCTTCAAACCACAGACTTCATACTGAACCTCTTGTATTTCTTGGGAATTACGATCAACAGAGAGAAATCACAGCTGATTCTAGCACAAGACCTAGAATTTATAGGAGCAAGCCTCAGTACAATTTTTTGTGTAGCATCTCTCTCTCTACACAGACTACAAGAATTAAGGTTGTAAGTATAACTAATAATTTCCAAAAACAAGGTTCCTGCTTTCTTATTCTGCAAGCTCTGGGTTCTAGGGCATTCACCATAACTTCAGTACCCCTTGCAAGGTATCACATGAGACTGTTTCACTGGCTCTTAGTGGGCAATGGTTGATACTGATATCAGATATTAATAACAAATCACTGCAAGAAGGATCTCTCTTGGTGAATGATGGATGAAGTCAGAAGAAAACCTTCACTCCTTCTCCACCCACTGCCGTAGTGACCATGAAAGCTTCCTAGATTGGGCGGAGGGGCATTATCTGGGAAGAACAGTCCACGGCACTTGGTCCCCGGAAGAGGTCAGTTTGCACATCAGTGTCCTAGAATTGAGGGTGGTGCCTTTCCGTCTCCTTCCTTTGGGAACGGTTGCAATCCATTCAGACATGTCAGTAGTCTGGTACTTCAACAGGCAAGGTGGAACCAGATCTTACCCCTTGTGTTAGGAAGCTCTCAGGATATGACAGTGGGCTATCACTACCAACTGCTTTCTAACAGCAAAGCATATCCTGGGAAATTCCACCGTGATAGCAGACAAACTGAGCAGATGCATACTCCTGCCTCATGAGTGGTCACTAAATCCCAAGGTGGCGATAACAATTTTTCATCACTGGGGCTAGCCTTGCTGTGATCTTTTTGCCTCCCCAATAAACAACAAATGCAGTAGCTACTTTGCTCTAATTCCCCCACAGGGGTAGTTCTCGAGAGATGCACTCCTCCACGATTGGCCCGTGGGGCTACTTTATGCCTTTCCCCCATTATCTCTCATTCCTCTATTCGTGAAGAAAGCCCAAGGATTGAGAAGCAAAGTGATCCTCATTGCACCCTACTGGCCCTGTCAAGTCTAGTTCCCCTTCCTTTGGCCTCACCTGATTCGCCGTCCTTGGATTCTGAACCCAGATCCAGACCTGCTGTCTCACCTGCAGAGACTGATGCATCCCAACCTTTACAATTTCAAGCTGGCAGCTTGGTATCTCCAATTCTATTAGTTGCCAAGCAGAGCAAATTACCTTCCCCAGTACAAAAAATCTTTCTGGCTTCTCATAAACCGTCCACCAGGAAACTCTACCTTAGCAAATGAAAGAGATTTTCAATCTGGGCTTGTACAAATAATTTAGATCCAATTTCAGCCCTGGTTGACAAGGTGTTGGAATTTCTGGCTTCATTTTTTGAACTGGGAGCTTCTGCTTCCACCATCAAAGTCTAATTAGCAGCCATTTCCAATTTCCACAGTGGGTTTGATAATCATTCTCTGATGTGTTTGATGATCATTCTCTGATTTCCCATCGATTTATGTAAAACCTTTCATAAAGGCGCTTTATGTCTAAAGCCCCCCATTCAAGGATCCACCAGCTCCATGGAATTTGACCTTAGTACTGCAATCCTTAGTCTTTAAGCCATTTGAGTCAGCAGCTACTTACGATCTTAACTCATTCACTCCAGAGCAGCACAGAAAAAGCTGCCTACTTACTTCCACCGTAGGAACAACAGTGCAGCCTGAGTTCATTTTCAGAATATCCATTTGTAATACCATACAGAAAACAAATGTTCATAACTCTTTAACAATAAGAGCTAGATTAAAAGTCATTATTAATTATTTGGCAAGGAATGCTGATATTGTGCATATTTTTTACCTTTTTGGAAAAGCAAAGCACAATATCTTGATCAGTGTACCATGTAGACCCATACCATTTGTATTTAATTTGTATGAATGTCAGCTTTAAAATGATACCTTAACCATTACTGTGTGATGCTCCTTTACTGAGATATTTACAGAAATAAGATTAATATATTTCTTAGAATTGGTAAATAAACAAAGCATAATATCTCATCACCTGTAACAGACAGAGGCTACATATCAGTGTAGAAGTTGTGTGTCTCAATGTCAGCTTCAAAATTATGCATTATTTGTGTCATCACCATGCTCCCTTGCAAAGATATGGGCATAATAATGAGAAGTATTTGAAATGTATAATTTTTATAATCCTACAAGACTAAACAAACTGTGCTATCTGTACATGTGTACAGTGAACAGACACAATTCTTTTACCATGTAAGAAGTAACACTGTCTTCAAAATGAGGTATTACTTGGCACATTGACATGCTCCCTTGCAAAGTTATTTACCCAAATATGAAAAAAATCATAATTTCCATAATCTAAGTCCAAAACAAACTTTTATATCTGTACATGTGTGTAAAATGTAAACATTGAACTACACTATTCAGGTAGTCTGTACCTTTACTCGGTGAAAACAATGAGATGGTTCATCTGATACGACATTCTTTAGTCTGCATACGAAGTAGACATCTAATATAACAAAGAAAGATATACACAAATAACAAAGCCGTACTTCAGCTTACAGCATCAGATCTGTAAGAATCAAAGTCTCTGATACAAAAGAAAAAGTCCCAATCTTTATTGTGTCTTTTCTGCCTGCATCTGCAGTTTAAAGAATTATAATAAGTCTTTCCTTTGAAGCTGGTCTGCTGACAGTTTGTTATCCATATTTCAAACATTCTGTTCCTGATGAATAACTCCTCGGCCTTGCTCTTATCTTGCATGTCCTGTTGACGAGACACAGCTGCATACAAGAGTTCGTCTTGACCTGCTTGTAGATAATAAAATTTCACAAACTGCATAGTTTATAAAGATAAAATATTTTACTTGACGTCTAATAACAATGACTGCCAAGCTATATGTTTTTGCCAAGAGTTCAAACTAAGTGCACTCTGTACTACACTGAAAAGCAGAACATTTATTTTACATTTTAAGAAAAATCCACTGAAAGCCATTTTTAACCTGTTCGTTACACTGAAATCAGAATATTTCAACTGTTACAATGTGTATAACATACAGGCACAGTTCTTTTACCATGTTGGACCTATGAATGCTGTCTTCAAAATGAGGTATTACTTAGCACATGCAGATGTCCCCTTGCAAAGTTATTTACCAAAATATGAAAAAAAATCATAATTTCCATAACCTAAGTCCGAAACAAACTTTGATATCTGTATATGTGTACAAGATGCAGGCACAGTTCTTTTATCATGTTGGAACTATGAATATTGTCTTCAAAAATGAGGTATTATTTAGCACAGTAAGATGCTCCCTTGCAAAGTTATTTACCAAAATATGGAAAAATCATAATTTCCATAATCTAAGTCCGAAACAAACTGTAATCTGTACATGTGTATTGCATTCAGACCCAGTTGTTTTACCATGTAGACAGATATCATTGTAAATATACACATTCTTCTTATAGCCAACATACTGCTGAATGGATACATGTAAAGAGAAAAAGCAAGGTAAGGACCGCTTACTCTTTGCTGTTTTCCGTATCTGACAAGGAATTATGTCAGACCACACAAAATGACAACGTGGCTACCATGATTGCAGGTGTTCAAAATTGCTCTTATTTGAAACCGTAGCCTTCCAAGTTGTTGACCGATCACATCATTCCCTCCAATGTGCAGCACAAAGATGTCAGGCTCAGGGTAGAGGAACACTTCTCTTCCAAAGACTGCAGCACTCCATACCTCTTCTTGCAATCCAGTATACCTTCACACTGGATATGGGGAAGCTCAAGTTGTAGTGGTTTTCAGTTACAGAGGCATGGCTGGCAGCGCAATGACTGTAGGAATGGCCACATACCCACACTCTCACTTGTTCTGCTCTTGAAGCCATGTCAGTGTCAGAAGGTGGACGAACCTGCACAGGAAAGAAAATGCAAACACAGTACTACTGATGAAACAAGATAATGATAGTAAAACCAACCATCAAAACTGATAAGCACTCCACACCAAAATATCAAGTTAATATAATCCAAAGTTAGTAGGTAGGGAGTTTAGCAGGAAGAACAAAATCGTTCCAAATCGCAGTAAAATGATTCTTTATTCACAATCGTCCAGACAGATGAGCACTTTCGCTGAATAGCATCATCAGATCTTGAAAAGTCTAGGACTAATGCTAAACCCTTATATACTAGTTTAAAAATCTCATACCCAATCAGACTCCAAGAACAATTAACTCCCTTAAAGTAAAAATACATGCATAGTAAATGTTGAGCACTACTGATGTTTGACAGATGTATTGGAAGACTTCATATATATGTATATCATAATGCATTACCTGGTCAGACAGTCCAAATCTTCACTGCTATCCACAGGGGCATTATTCTTTTCATAATGTACATAAGTGGTGATGATGCTGCAGAGGTACATGCCTACCATCCGTGAAAACACCAAATTACGCACTGACTGACAAGGGGGCACAGAAAGGGCACATGTAAACAGAAGAAGCATGGTAAGACCACCAATCCACTAATATGCCGAGGACAGGCATGGGGCTTCAGCTCGTGGGCGTCTGAAGTGTCCCATACTGGTGCTGGTTACCCACTCAGACTGCTGGTAGCAGCAATGATTCCTGATTGCATGCAATGCCAGCACTCTGCCTTTTCCATTTATATGTGTCCTTTCGGCAATGTGAAAGGGGGAAGCTAATGTAAACCCTCTTGCCCTGACCTACATAGATTTACTACACTTGAAGGGAGGGAGGGAGAATAAGTGGAGAGCTACAGCAAGACAGCATGTGAAAAGACCAAGACTGACCCAGGCTTTGACTTTTTGCCCATGTCCTTTCCTGGAGGGAAACATTGCATCACAGTGGCACCCCTGAGGCTATGCTTACCTAGGACAGCAGCACTATGGGACTAAGCTGAAGAGCCTCCAAATTCCCAACTGCGATCTAGGTGGATGATAAGATCCATGGTGACTGGGTATGCCCCCTGTGATGCATCCACCAACACAACAGCAGTTGGCACAGAAGTCTGAAGAGGAACCTTCCTGGCCATGGTGCATAAGGGCTTGGCCATTAACTGACAAGGGGGCACAGAAACGGCACATGTAAATGGAAAAAGCAGGGTAAGGACCACCTCTCCACTAACATGCTGAGGACAGGCATGGGATTTCAGCTCGTGGGCATCTGAAATGTCACATACCGGTGCTGGTTACCCACTCAGACTGCTGGTAGCAGCAATGACTCCTGATTGCATGCAGTGCCAGCACTCTGCCTTTTCCATTTACATGTGTCCTTTCGGCAATGGCCATAAAGAGTGAAAGGGGAAGCTAATGTAAACCCTCTTGCCCTCTTAAGTGCTTAGCCGTTAACTGACAAGTGGGCAGAAAGAGGGCACATGTAAATACAAAAAGCAGAGTAGGGCACTGTGCTTTACCTCTGCCTTTTCCATTTACATGTGTCCTATAGGCAATAGCCATAAGGAGTCAAAGGAGGGAGAGTAAAAGGGTACATCACAAAAAAAGCCATCAAAGTGGCACCCTTGAAACCATGCATATCCAGGAAAGCAGGGCACTGGAACTGAGCTGAAGAGTCTCCAAGTTCCCCACTGCCATCCAGGATGGTCCTAAGGTGCATGATGTTTAGGTGTGACACCCGCTGATGCACACAATAGTCAGCAGCACACTTCAATGTCCCCAGTTCCATGCACATACACATCTTGATTTGTCTTGTGCATTGCAAAATGTGCCTTTACTGATGTCAGTAACCCACTAGAAATTTATGGCCGTGGTACTTGCCAAAGCATTCGACACACAGGTTGACCTTGCAAGTCTTGCACCCCCATGATGGCTCAGCATGTTTATCCTTGCTGGCACAGTTTTTGCATCTTGATTTACGCCATTTCACTGGAAGGTGAGAGCCATGCTCAAATCAGCTCACAGCCTCTGGGACAGTAATCTCAGTGCATCTTTTTCTCTTCGTGTAACTGGCAAGTAGATTCAAGCCAAGGTTCCTTCGGAACTGTAACTGTGTTGCTGGAATAGAACATCCAGAGCGTGACAGATGCATGTAGCTGTTACTTTCACAGAATATAATGAAAGCATTGACTATGGCCACATCCCATAAGAACCAGAACAAGTACAGCCACCATTTGTGAGCCTTTCTGGCAGTGGAATACTGTTTCCTGAGCTGTTCTGCTCAGTCCACCCCATGCATGTAAGTGTTATACATGTTTACAACTGGTGGACATGGCACCGATGCCTTGCTTCCATCACGCTTTCTCCTGCATGTGATGGAGACTGGCAAGGTTGGGTTACAGTTAGTTGACAGGAGGAATATTGGGTTGCTATCCTTCCATTCAGTAGCTAGCAGTGGTCCACTCTGCAATTGCTTACAGTAGCCTCGTGCTGCTTTTCCAATGGCCTGTCTGTTGAATGTTAGAGGCCATCCTGACTTATTGGTATGCATGGTTCCACAACAGTGTAGACCATCTTTCAGCAATTGCTGTGCCAGCAGAACAGAGGTAAAGAAGTTATCAAAGTAAATGTGATGCTTCTTACAAATCATTCCCCTCGTTAAGTCAACCACAACTCGGTGTGCCAGTCCGACCTATGTATTCTGCTCCGCTTTTCCAGTGTATACTTGGAATTAACATACATACCCACTGGTAGAGTCTGCTAGCAACCACACCTTAATGCCATACCTCCCTGGCGTACCAGGCATAAACTGTCTAAATGTCAAGTGTCCACGGAAGCCAACCATGGCTTCGTCTACAGCCACCTCATGATGCACAATGTACTGTGTCCTGCATGCATGCAGTACTGCATCCAGTATTGGCTGTACATGATGTAGCTTTTCATGACCCACAGATACCTGTGGTAGGCTCAGGCTGTTATCATTGCAGTGAAAGTACTGCTGAATTTTTTCAAACCTGTCTTGGGTCATGTACTCCGCTATTGGGAAGCGACCATATACACGGTGCATTTCCCAGTACTGCCTTTATTCAGGAACATGTACAGTAGACATAAGTATATTCTGACACCTAGAAATGTGCGTATGTCTCCTGGACAAACAGGACTCCACCGCATATCAACCTTGCCTGCTGCAACTTGCCTATGTGCATCATAGCGATTGGTTTCATTGGCAATAAGGGTGTACAGCCCCTCTGGGAACATCAAATTCAGGAAGTCCATCTCTGTGCTCTTTGAAGCCAAGTTGTTTACTGGGCCTACTGGCCCCACAAAGTCCTCAGTGTGTACAGTTTGGAGGTGTTTTTCCCACGTGATCTTACGTGGTAGGCATGCTCGAGGTACCTTACTGGGTCACCTGGAACAGTTGGGAATGGAAAGTGCTGCAGGGTTGAGAGATGCTCTCTCAGTGTTGGTACCAATTGTACTACATGCCGTTGTTAGTAAACTACTAACAGACGTTCCCTGCTGAGGCACAACCATATCATTGCCTGACAAGGAGCTACTTCGACTCATATGTAGTGGATTTTCTCAATCCCAATCACCATACTCTGGACTACTTTCATCATCCTGCACAGGCAAAGAAACATCCACATCCTTGTCAGCGCTTGCAGTGTCATGCACTGTGGAGAGCTTCATAGGTGTGTCAGTCATACCACACACTTTCTTGAACACAGATAACGGCAAGGCATCATCTGCGTCAAACTCTGACTGTACTGGGTGGCCATCGTGTGTGGCCACCTTCATTAGAAGTGCAAGTGGCACCTCATCCTCACTGTCATGGTCAGTACCATACTTGCGGGCCAGGTCTGCTTTGGCAAGTCATAGTGGTCTTTCTGGAATGGAGGGCACAGGAGCATCATCTGTATCATAGGCAATGGACTTGTCATGCAGACAGGCGAGTGGAATCTCATCCTCTGTGTCATGATCTTCATCCTCACTCTGGTTGGCATTATGTAGTGGCTCAAGGTACATACCTGTGTCTGAACCACTGCTACAGTCATCAGAGTCTGTTTCCTCACCCAAAAGGTAAATGTTGCTTCCTTTCTCCTCAACAGATGGCATCTTCTTTGGGGACTGTGTTGGTTTACACTTGGAATCACACCTGAAAAACACAATGGTATACAACATTCTGATTTAATATACCTGCACAGAGGCATGTGAAAAACAATGCACCAGAAAACTATGTATTGACTGTGTGATACAGGAAATTACTACATGATACGATGTTCAAGTGAAGTGGTTCACAAAGATATGAAGCATGTATAACTACAATGCGCAACAGCCAGTAAGATGCATTGTTCATTATGGTAAAATGAATAATTAACAGGGCTAAACAGTCCTATGAAAAGAGCAAGAACATTTGCTCATATCAAAAAAAAAAAGAAAACTGAACTTATTCATCCATACACACACACACACACACACACACATATAAATGTGTGTGTGTGTGTGTGTGTATATATATGTATATATATATATATATATATATGTATATATATGTGTATATATATATATATATATATATATGTGTGTGTGTGTGTATATGTATATATATATATATATATATATATATATATATATATATATATATATATATATATATATATATATATATATGTATATATATCCAATGTAAAAATATAGGAGGCACCAGACCAAGGCAGGTGAAGATAAAGTTCAATTTTAATCCCCAGACAAAGTACAAACAATGGTGAGCGCTTTTGTAGCAAGAGCTACTTCATCAGACAGTGAAAATCATTACTCACTCATATTTAAAAGTTACAAACAGCCACTCTGAACCAAAGTTCAATTATGACAATACTATTAAGCTGTAAATTAACAACAGTATAACAAACATACTTAAAGTGCCAAGTCTAGTCTGAGTCCTAGAATAAACCTATAAAATATATTTAAAATATATTTATAATTACAAATGTGAAAAGACAGGTGCAGGAGCGAAGCAGAGTCCAGATGTAGCCAAAAACTTTTATTTAGGATATAAACACTGCAGGTCAGATAAGCGCTTTCACTCAGTACAATGAGCTTCATCAGATCACATAGACCAATACCCATACATCCTATATATACCAATGATGGTCACTACTAACCAGTCATATACAATTCCCAATTAACCTAAAAATCAACAATGCCATAGCATGTATATATACAGAGAGAAATGTATGCAAAGATAAAACCACTAGACAATAGTAATAATATATCTAAAAAATGCATATATATAAAAAAACAAGCTGATAGTTTAAAGTAAACATTCCTCATATACTTTAAACTATCGGCTAACTTTAATACCACAAATATTGTATATTTAGTTCACTGTAATGTATGTTGCTCATTTTATATAGGTATGACCACACGGAGGTTTCGTGATAGGATCAGGGAGCATGTTTATGATATATATAGGAGGGCAGAGACTAATGCCCTAGCAAGACACGTGATGGCATTAGATACGACACACACATTTAAATTCATGGTAGTAGAGAAAGTCAAAATAGGTTGTAGAGGTTGCCCTTTAAAGAACCTGGTAGAAAATAAGGAACTTGAGTGGATCATTAGGATGCGGGCTAATATAGGCAGGGGCCTAAATGACAAAAGTTTCTATTAAACCTGTACTTACTCATAAACCATTGCGCAGGTAAAAAATTTTAAATATAATTTTAAATATATTTTAAATATATTTTATAGGTTTATTCTAGGACTACAGACTAGACTTGGCACTTTAAGTATATTTATTATATTGTTGTTAATTTACAGCTTAATAGCATTGTCTTAATTGAACTTTGATTCTGATTGGCTGTTTGTAACTTTTAAATATGAGTGAGTAATGATTTTAACTGTCTGATGAAGTAGCTCTTGCTACGAAAGCACTCACCATTGTTTATACTTTGTCTGTGGATTAAAAATGAACTTTATCTTCACCTGCCTCGGTCTAGTGCCGCCTATATTTTTTACATTGGATATATATATATATATATATATATATATATATATATATATATATATATGTATATATATATATATATATATATATATATATATATATATATATATACACACAATATACACACACACACACACACACACACACACACACACACACACATTTCATATTATATTGTTTAGATGTTCTTCATCTCACATTGCTGCAGTCCTGACACTAGGGTAGTCCGCTGTCCCAGTCGGCCCGAATACCAAAGTATAAGGCTGACGTCGGTCAAGGCATTGGTCTGACGGCAGGACGCCAGGGTACAAATGCGCATGACCGACGCCATTTCCTCAGTCTTTTTTGCCGCATGGTCCGATGCAGAAGCAGTTTTGCAAGTGCAGGTTGGCATTCTGAGATTTTCCGAAGTCGGAGTTTCAGACCGAATCCAAGTTGGCTAAGTACCCGCTAGAATATTTTGGTTTTCCTTGCCTCAGTATTTTACCGGATGTCAGAAAAAGTGAATAACTGTATTTCTTGTGGGAAACAGATACCTCATAGGGATTACCATACCTTGTGTATACCTTGCTTAGGGCCTGAGCACGACGTTGTTGGCTGTCGCTCTTGTGCTAGATTTAACAAACGCACTATAAAGAGAAGATTAGATTGTGCCAGGTTAGTTTTTGGGAAGCGTGTAATTATAAAATGCCGTTGGATGCTCCGCGCCGCTTCGCCTAAAAAGCGCAAGGACAAAACAGCAAAGCCTAGGCTGGAAGAACCGTCCGTCGGACGCCGGTTCTTTAGAGGGCTCGGTGGAGCCAGAGGTTCAGCCAGAAATTTCTTTGGAATCCCAGGAGAGACTTTATTACTGCAAGATGTGACCTCTCAGGAGGTAGGCCAGGCGGAAGGGGCTTCTCAGGTAGCTGTTCTTCCCTCCCTTCCTAAGGTGGTTAGGCCCTCCCCTGCTGTTTCCAAGGCTTCTCCCAGGGGCAGGCCAGGTTTTGTTTCAGGTGTTATCCCTAGTTCTTCAGGGTCTGTACCTAAGAAGCATATGCTTAAGATGGCAGAAGATTTGATTACTATGATTAGAGGTTCTATGCCCCCTCCTGATAAGAGGCCTAGGGTGGAACCTGAGCTTGGGAGTTTTGAGCAGTGTTCGATGCTTCTGAGTCTTCGGCTGAAGACTTGCAGGAGTATTCCCTTACTCTGATTCTGATGTAGATGATTCTACTCCTTCTGCTTCTCCTCCTGAGGATTTTTCATTTTCAGAGACTCTTCATTCCATGAGGGAGCATTTTAAATGGGAAGGTCAGGATTTCTCTGATTCCAGGAAAAGGCTTAGGGAATTTATGTTTCTACCCCAGCATAGGCCTTTAGCTATACCTCCTGTTCTAGATGTGGTGGAGGATGTTTTTGCAGAGGCTTCTCTGAACCCTGATTCTTTGCCACCTGCTCCAGTTAAACCGGATAGATATTATAGGGTGCCTGAAGCTCATAAGTATCTTTTAAGAGTCCTAGGGCAGACCCAGAAACTGTTTCACAGGGGCCTAAAGGTGTTAAGGCTTCTGTTGTTAAAAATCCTGTCCCTCCAGATAAAGAGGCAAGGGCTTTGGATAGATGGGGAAAGAAAGTGTATACTTCTTCCACTTTGGCCATGAGAGCTTTGAATTGCCAGTTTCACATGTTGAAATACCAAAATTATCTCCTTTCACAATTAAAGTCTAAGGTAGATGCTTTGGCGGAAGGTATTGAGTGTAAAGAGTTGCAGGATTTAGTTCATGTTTCTGGACAGGTGGGTAAGCATTCTTTGCAATGTGGTTTTGATGCTGTGCAGGCCTCTTCGAGGGTGGCTGCCACTGGTTCGGTTCTTCGCAGGCACGCCTGGCTGAGGGATCAGAATTTAGCTGAGCATGTGAAGACAAGGATTTTAGATGCTCCTTTACAATCTGATGTGTTGTTTGGTTCGCCTGTGGAAGCAGTTCTAAAGAAAATGGAAGACAAGGCTAAGTCTATGCAGACTGTTAAAGATTTTTGCAGGTTCAGCCTCCAAGTTTAGTAGAAATTGGCCTACCAAGGGGTGGACATATCCTGCTTATGATTCCCAGTCTAGGGGTAGGTCTAGACATGGTAGGGGCAGAGCTCAAGGTTCTTTTAGGCCTAGAACAGGGAGTTCACCTGCTCAGTCTTCTGGTGAGGGCAGGGGTCAGTCCTTTCGTAAACAGACCCAATGACCTGCCTTTTCAGCTGCCAGAATCTTCTCGTCTGGCAGCACCTTTGGGAGGAAGGTTGGCACTTTTCAAGGAAAACTGGAGCTTAATTACCCAAGACAGATGGGTATTGGATATCATTCACCACGGTTACAGGTTTTATTTCCATACCTTGTCTCCTTTCAAAGGCATGCCAGACATTCCTCCTCAACAAAGGAAAGAGGCTCACAAGCAAATTTCTCTGTTACTCCAAATAGGGGCCATTCAGCCGGTTCCTGTGCCAGAAAGGGGCCTAGGATTTTATTCACGCCTGTTCCTAGTACCAAAAAAGGGGAACACGTGGAGACCAATTTTGGATTTATCTATCCTCAACACTTATCTGGACATTCCCAAGTTCAAAATGTTGACGTTACAACAGCTTTTACCTCTGCTGGGCAAAGATCACTGGATGGTAACTTTGGATCTCAAGGAAGCTTACCTTCATGTTCCTATCAGACTAATTTGCAGGAAGTATCTGCGTTTTCGAGCTGGGAATTCTCATTATCAGTTCTCTGCATTGCCCTTTGGCTTATCTACTGCCCAGAGTATTCACAAAGGTTCTGGCTCCAGTGATAGCTTTCTTCAGGCTAAAAGGAATACAAATCTATCCTTATTTGGACGATTGTCTGATGCTGGCTCAAGGAAGGGACGTGCTTCTTCAGCATTTGGAATATGTGATAGCAGTGCTAAGATGCCTAGGGTATTCTGTGAACGAAATAAAGTCCAGTCTAGTACCCTCTCAAGACATGTGCTTTCTGGGTGTGAGACTGAATACAGCAACCCAGATGGCCTTTTTAACCCCGGACAAACAAAAGAATCTTTCTCTTTACTTCCATCAACTATCTCATCAGTCCGGGCTGACTGCAAGGACAGTCCTTCAAGCCTTAGGGTTCATGGCATCTTGTATTCTGGTGCTTCCCAATGCCAAACTGCATATGAGGAAGCTGCAATGGTATCTCAAAATGTATGGACACAGCACTGCCAGGATTTGGACACTGTCATTCAAATAATACCTTGCATTCAAAAGGAATTTTTGTGGTGGGCTCAGGAATGTCACCTAAACAAGGGACTCTCTGTGACCCGGCCAGAGGCGAGTCAGATTCTAACGACAGATGCCTCAGACACAGCTTGGGGAGCTCATCTGAATGGAAAGTGGATACAAGACAAGTGGCCTGCCAGACTGCAGCATCTACATATCAACATGAAGGAGATGTTAGCAGTCCAGTTTGCATTACTGGCTTTCAAGGATTTACTTCTTCCAGGGCAGGTGTTGATTCTAACAGACAACACAACTGTCATGTGGTACATCAACAAACAAGGGGGAACACATTCTTATCCTCTATGCAGGCAAGCAATGATTTTGTGGGAGACTGCGTTAAGCTTGCAACTGAATCTTCAAGCAAGGTTTCTGCCAGGAGCACAGAACTCCTTAGCAGATGTGTTAAGCAGGCAAATCATGGATCCCCACGAGTGGAAACTGGATCTTCATGTATTTCAGAAATTGACAGTGTCATGGGGAACTCCAGACATAGATCTGTTTGCTTCTCCACTAAACCACCAGCTGCCAAAGTTTTGCACAAAAAGGTTTCATCACACAGCCTGGAAAGTGGATGCTCTTTCTTTCAGTTGGAAAAATCTTCATGTGTATGCCTTTCCTCCTCTGCCTCTCCTCCCAAAGGTACTCCTAAAGGTCAGACAAGACAAGCCAAGGATGATTTTAATAGCTCCAGATTGGCCTCGGCAGCACTGGTACCCATTGCTGAGGAGTCTGGTAAGGAAGCCTCCATGGCCCTTACCCTTGATTCCACACCTATTGTCTCAGAAGGACGGGCATCTGCTCAATGTCAAGCTTCACTCTCTCCATCTAACAGCCTGGCATATTCTGTTTTGAACCATAGCAGGTCTCAGCTTCCTCAACAAGTTTTGAATGTGATTATGGAAGCCAGAAGACCTAGTACAAGGAAAGTGTACGAGAAAAATGGAAGAGATTTTTATTTTGGAGTGCAGCAAAGGATTTGGATGTTTCTGAGCCAAATTTGAGTGTGGCTCTTCAATATCTTACTGAGTTATTGGACAAAGGTTTGTCTTTCTCTTCCAGTAAGATTCATGCTGCAGCAATTTCAGCTCACTATGATTGTGACCCACCATTGTTTTCTCATCCTTTGTTCAAGCAATTTCTTAGAGGGGCAAAGAATATAAGACCCCCACGTACAGCTCCTACTCCTGCTTGGGACCTCAATTTTGTGTTGGAGAAACTCACTCTACAACCTTTTGAGCCTGCAGCTACTGCTGAATTGAAATATTTGTCATGGAAGACTGCTTTTTTGTTAGCCATTACCTCTGCAAGAAGGGTGTCTGAATTGCAGGCCCTTATGGCGGTTGAGCCTTTCCTGATTTTTCATAAGGATAGGGTATCTTTACGTACTAATCCTTCCTTTATGCCTAAAGTGATTTCTAGTGTGGCTTTAAACCAAACTATTCATTTGCCTACTTTTTATGCAAATCCCCAAAATAAGGGGGAAAAGATTTTGCACACTTTAGATGTACACAGGCAATTATGTTATTATTTAAGCAGGACTAAGGATTTTAGGCAGTCTCAGCAGTTGTTTGTTTCATTTGCTTTGAGTTCTCAGGGTAAGCCGGTGTCAGAACAAACTATTTCTAAGTGGATTGGGTTTTGCATTACTTTCTGTTACTCCCATCATGGCAAGGAGATTCCAGCTGGGATTAGGCCTCATTCCACTAGGGCTACTGCCACTTCAACAGCATTTCTAAGGGGGGTGGCAACTAAGGATATTTTGGAGGCAGCTACTTGGAGTTCAGTGCATACTTTCTCTAAGCATTACCACCTTCCTCTCTACTCTAAATCTAGGGCTGGTTTTGCCACTGCTATTTTACAGGGCATGTTGTCAGCTCCTGCTTCTTTGTGATTTGCCATCCTCCCTTTCCTCTGCTTTGGGATTCTACCCAAGTGTCAGGACTGCAGCAATGTGAGATGAAGAACATAGTACAGTTTTGTACCTACCATAAATGTAGATGTTCAAGATCCACATTGCTGCAGTCCAATTTACCTCCCTCCTTCCCTCTGTGTTTAGGGGTGGTTGTGTGGGTAGGATTGTACCTTTCTGCCTTTGTATATATTGTACATATATTTGGTACAGGGTGTTTGGTGTGTTGTTGTTTTTTGGTTTGGCCTTATCTTTTTAGGGTCTTCTGACATCTGGGGCAAGAAAAGACTGAGGAAATGACGTCGGTCATGCGCATTTGTACCCTGATGTCCTGACGTCAGACTAATGCGCCTTGACCGACGTCAGCCTTATACTTTGGTATTCGGGCCGACTGGGACAGCGGACTACCCTAGTGTCAGGACTGCAGCAATGTGGATCTTCGAACATCTACATTTATGGTAGGTACAAAACTGTACTTTTTGCTTTAATATTGCTTAGTAAAACAAAAGTAAGTGGGGGGCTTTGCCCCCCACCCCCCCTAACTATATATTCTAACTCCAGGGTCACACTACAGTGGGGAAGGGGGCATAACCCATTTACTTGCCAATAATACTTGTCGGTCAAATGAAGTGTGGGTCAAATGAAGTGTGGGTCAAATGGGTGTCGGTCAATCGGAAGTTAGGGCAAATGAAGTAGACATATGCGTGTGTGTGTATATAATAGATATATATATATATATATATATAGTTTCATAGTTTAGTACTAGGCTATCTGCCCTGGGGCATTTGCAAGCCTAGCCGTAGAGATGTGGCTTTCACCACCCCATGTAGCGGTACTAAGGTGTATAGAATAAATTTAGAATACTGTTCCTTTGTCTAGTAGTGACACATTGAAGACCCCCTTACTTATTAAAATTAGTTTACTGTGCGTCTGTCAAGTAGTGACACAGGGGTGATCCCCGGGGTAAACCTACGATCTCCCATCCACTCGTCAAGATTTCTCTTGAAGAGAGTCAGTGAGGGGCTCTGCCTAACATGGACTGGGATTTTTTTCCAGAGTATGGGAAGCCTCTGAGTTATGAATCTGTCCCTCCAGCATGTTCTGTTCATGTTTGTACTGAGGTTTAAATCTTTGGCTCTCGTGGTTCTTATGGATTTGGATTTTTTGAGGTGGAGCATGTCCATCAATTCCTGGTTGGACATGGCCTTGTATGTCAGGCACAGATCACGTCTGAGCAGGCGGTATGCTACTGAATAGAGCTAGAGTTTCTTTAGCCTGGCAGCATATGACATATGTTGGAGACCCTTGATCCTCTTGGTGAGGTACTTCTGGGGTCTCTCCAGCTGTTGTAAGTGCTGGGTGAGGTACACACCAAATGGGGCATTGTACTCAATCATGGGCCTGATAAGGGAAGAGTACAGGGGCACGATGACCTCCTTTGATCTGGATGTGAACCCCTTCATGATAAGGTGGGCAAGGTAGAAAGTCTTTCTAACCACTTTGGCAACGTGGGTGTCAAATGAGAGGTCACTATCAACTTGAGTCCTCAGGTCTCTGATTACTTTTTCGGTACTCAGTGGGTTACTGTCTATGTGATAATTTGTGGGTACTTTGTTTTTCCCAAAGGGGATGACTGTACATTTCTTGGCATTCAGTTTAAGGCCATGATTCCGGCACCAGTTGTCCATTTCGGTGAGGCCTTTCTATAGGATGTATGTGTCAGCTGGTGTATCGACTATGGCGCCTAGTTTGCAGTCATCTGCGAA
This sequence comes from Protopterus annectens, assembly GCF_019279795.1. Lineage (NCBI taxonomy): Eukaryota > Metazoa > Chordata > Ceratodontiformes > Protopteridae > Protopterus > Protopterus annectens. The sequence goes on from NC_056745.1 coordinate 561,825,535, forward strand.
CTTTGTCAGCCACAACCCTCCCATGTTTGCTTTCACATCTGAGAAGTAAATGCCGAACAAGAGGGGTCCCAGGACAGAGCCCTGTGGGACACCACTTGTGACTGGCTTTGAGTCTGACATGGCTCCCGCAATCTTGACTTTATGGGTTCTGTTCTTTAGCCAGTTTGCAACCCATCTTGTGACATATGGATTTATATTTAAGCTGCTTAGCTTATCTATGATCCCAGAGTGGGGTATTGTGTCAAAGGCTTTAGCCAAGTCCAGGTAGGCTGTATGGACTGCCTTGCCCTCATCAATGGCTCTAGTGACTGTTTCGAAAAAATCAACCAGGTTCAAAAGGCAGGATCTGCCCTTTACAAAGCCGAACTGGGTGGGATCAAGTGTCTGTAGGTCCCCAATGTCGTTGTTTATGAGTTCCATAATAATTCTTTCCATAGCTTTGCAAACCAGGCTGGTCAAGCTTATGGGGCGGTAGTTCCCAGGGTCTGTAGTGGAGCCTCCCTTGTGGAGTGGGACCACTGTTGCTATACGCCAGTGTTCAGGTACATATCCTGTAGTAAGGCTAAGGTTAAATAACATTTTTATATGCGGGTTTAGCTCCTCTTGGAGTTCACGTATCACACAGCCGGGGATACCATCGGGTCCCATAGACGCTGTGTTTTTTGCTTTGCTGAGGGCGGTTCTCACCTGGACATCAGAGATGACAGGGAGGTTACATTCAGCTGGGATGAGTATTTCTTCTTTTGGAGGTGAGGGAGGGGAGAAATTTGCACTGAACCTGTCTGCCAGAATGTTGGCAATATCTGTGGGTTCGGTAAATTTTTTGTCATTGTTTACTAACTCTGAGCATATCTGAGGGTTTCCGCCCAGGTTTCTAACATAACTGAAGAATGCCTTGTGGTTATATTTAGTGTCCTTGGCGATTTTTCTCTCAAAGTTGGCCTTGGATGTTTTTATGAGAGAACATAGCTTTCTACTAGTGCTGATCAGAGATGCCTTCCCTTTATGGGATTTTGCTCTGTCTTGCAGTAGCTTCCTTCTTTTGTTATACAATTTGTTTATGGCTGGGGTCCACCAGACAGGATGCTTTCCTTTGGTGGAGAGGGTCTTGTTTTTATTTGGGATTGCACGATCCATGCATTCTTGGAGATGTCCGTAGAAAGCATTTGTGTAGGATTCAGCATTGTGGGATGTGGTTTCCATTGACCCTGTGGGCTTAATGATACCATCTTAGTCTTGAGAAGTGTAAAGTCGGCTTTTGAGAAGTTTCTCACTGTAGTCTTTTGTTCTGGGGGTGGAGGTGTTAAATGTATATCCAGGGTGATTAGTTTGTGGTCAGATCTCACCAGTTAGGGGAATACTTCCGCTGTGAAGCATTTTGTCCCCATGTTTGTGATGATCAGGTCTAGTATATTATCCCCCCTTGTGGGAGAGGTGACTAGCTGTACCATTGCATTTGAGTTTATGAATTCTAGGAACCTTTGGGCTAAGGAGTTAGGGCTAGAATAGTGCACCCAGTCTATGTTAGGGTAGTTGAAGTCTCCCAATATGATGGTATTTGGTGAGACATTCATATCTACCAATGTCTTCAGGAAGTCTGAGTGGGTTTCTTGAGATTGGAAGGGTGGTCTGTAACATGCAACCAGTTGTATAGCAGTTTTGCCTATGGTTAGCTGTACCTGGATGGCCTCCGATGCTTCATGAGTTGCCACTAACCTGGAGGTGTGGGTATCCTTGATGAATATGGACACTCCCCCTCCCTTTGTGGTTCGGCCCGGGTTTTGGGGCCGAAAAGCATGATATGAGGTAAAGCCTGGTAGCGCTAGGGTGCTCTCAGGAGCCTTGAACCAGGTCTCGGTTACAGTGCAGACATCGATGTTCTCCATACTGAGGAGTGGTTCGAGAGCTTGCATCTTGAGATTTAGACTTCTGGTGTTGAGCAGCATTACCCTTAATTTTTTTCCATTTTTGTTTTCTAAGGAGGTGGGTTCGTCTTTTGAGCCTTGCCTAAAAAGGCACTATGGGGGTGGCAAGAGCCTTAGCCAATATCTGGAAGCCCAATGGTGACAGGTGGAAGCCGTCCCTTGCGAAGCAGCTTGGCTTGTCCAGCATGTCATCCCAGGCAGACAGACATTGGATCCCCCTAGAATGACACCAGTAATTGAGCCAATTATTAAAGCTGATCATCTTGTCTTTGCATTGTGGCATCATTCTTGGTGAGGGCAGGATGCTGCTCAGGGTCAGGGTCATACCAGCCTGGGCTACATAATCAGAGAGCTCCTCTATGTCTCTTTTCATGTAGTCCAAGGAGGTACGTCTCAGGTCATTCACGCCGGCATGGACAATGACAGAGTCATATTTGTACATGCTTTTGAGTGACCTGAGTGCGTGTGTTATATGGCGGATCCTAGCCCCCGATAGGCAGCTTACCGTTACCCTCTCCTTGCTCAGCCTGGTAAGTGGGACGTCATTGTGTCTGACTATAGAGTCACCTATCACTAGTGTATCAGGCAGAGTGTTTGGCCTTAAGGGCTGTGATTTATTGACGCACCGATTTATTGAAGTATGTGTTGCATGTGTTATGTTTTGAGGTGGTGGATTTTTGGGTGTCTGCTTTGGGAGCCTCTGTTGGTTTGGTAACTTTTTTAATAGAGCCTTCGAGTATGTTTTTGTGTTATTATGTGCTTGATTTGCAGTTAAGGTAGGTCTATGTGTGACTGGGTTTGTTGTGTGTGTGGTTACCTTCTCCTCCTCTCTGTTCTTGCCAGTCCTGAGTTGAGAGAGTTCAGCCTCCAGTTTGGCTATATAGTTGCATCTCTCACATGTATTTGTGTTTGTTGGGAGGAGGAGAGGGTGGTCTGTGTACATGAGACAATTATAGCATTGTCTGAAGATTCCCAGATTAACCAGCTGAACAGGAGAAGATGCTAGCTATCTACCACTCGACATGCTAGAATATTACAAGAGAGTGCTGTGCCTTTAAGGGAAGTGATTGTGGTGGTAGGTGGATGTAGTGCTACTTGAGTTTGAGAGTGCTTGCTTAGAAGAGAAGCTTTGAGAACAAGTGCTATGCTTATAATATAACGAGTAGACTGGTTATTCTAAGAGTAGAGCTTTCTAAGAGAAAATTTGAAGAGCAGACTTGGTGGAGCCAGAAAAAGTTTAACTGGCGCTACGCTATGCGCACAATCGCGCAAAGTCGCGCAAATGCAGATTTTAAACAGGGAACTTCAAAAGAGCTAGAAATGGTCCAAAACAACCAATTACTACAGCTCTTGTGCTGAGGTCACTCCTTATATATTTATATATATATATATATATATATATATATATATATATATATATATGTAGGTAGTTAGATTAAATGTAAAATTTAATAGCATAAATAGCGACAGACATTTGCTAAACACAGCAATACAGTCAGTCACTGAAAACAGATGTATGATTCAGGAGTTCTCTGCCTTTGAAAATCACTTATTTTTCTTATGTTGTCAATTGCCATTCTATCCTCAACCTTGTGGGACCTGGGTAGCTCACCAAATAGATATGCAATTACTCTAACAGCTGAAATATGCCTCACATATATCACCCACAAAGATAGGTTTAAATATATGACATTATATATATATATATATATATATATATATATATATATATATATATATATATATATATATATATATATACATATCCACTGCCATCCAGGATGGTCCTAAGGTTCATGATGTTTAGGTGTGACACCCGCTGATGCACACAATAGTCAGCAGCACACTTCAATGTCCCCAGTTCCATGCACATACACATCTTGATTTGTCTTGTGCATCGCAAAATGTGCCTTTAATGATGTCAGTAACCCACTAGAAATTTATGGCCGTGGTACTTGCCAAAGCATTCGACACACAGGTTGACCTTGCAAGTCTTGCACCCTCATGATGGCTCAGCATGTTTACCCTTGCTGGCACAGTTTTTGCATCTTGATTTACGCCATTTCACTGGAAGGTGAGAGCCATGCTCAAATCAGCTCACAGCCTCTGGGACAGTAATCTCAGTACATCATTTTCTCTTCGTGTAACTGGCAAGTAGATGCAAGCCAAGGTTCCTTCGGAACTGTAACTGTGTTGCTGGAATAGCACATCCAGAGCGTGACAGTTGCATGTGGCTGTTACTTTCACAGAATATAATGAAAGCATTGACTATGGCCCATCCCATAAGAACCAGAACAAGTACAGCCAGCATTTGTGAGCCTTTCTGGCAGTGGAATACTGTTTCCTGAGCTGTTCTGCTCAGTCCACCCCCATGCATGTAAGTGTTACACATGTTTACAACTGGTGGACATGGCACCGATGCCTTGCTTCCATCACGCTTTCTCTTGCATCTGCTGAAGACTGACAAGGTTGGGTTACAGTTAGTTGACAGGAGGAATATTGGGTTGCTATCCCTCCATTTAGTAGCTAGCAGTGGTCCAGTCTGAAATTGCTTATAGTAGCCTCGTGCTGCTTTTCCAGTGGCCTGTCTGTTGAATGTTAGAGGCCATCCTGACTTATTGGCATGCATGGTTCCACAATAGTGTAGACCATCTTTCAGCAATTGCTGTGCCAGCAGAACAGGGGTAAAGTTATCAAAGTAAATGTGATGCTTCTTACCAGTCATTCCCCTCATTAAGTCAACCACAACTCGGTGTGCCAGTCCGACCTATGTATTCTGTTCCGCTTTTCCAGTGTATACTTGGAATTCACATACATACCCACTGGTAGAGTCTGCCAGCAACCACACCTTAATGCCATACCTCCCTGGCGTACCAGGCATAAACTGTCTAAATGTCAAGCGTCCATGGAAGCCAACCATGGCTTCATCTACAGCCACCTCATGATGCACATTGTACTGTGTCCTGCATGCATGCAATACTGCATCCAGTATTGGCTGTACATGATGTAGCTTGTCATGACCCACAGATCCCTGTGGTAGGCTCGGGCTGTTATCATTGCAGTGAAAGTACTGCTGAATTTTTTTCAAACCTGTCTTGGGTCATGTACTCCGCTGTTGGGAAGCGAATATACACAGTGCATTTCCCAGTACTGCCTTTATTCAGGAACATGTACAATAGATATATGTATATTCTGACACCTAGAAATGTGCGTATGTCTCCTGGACAAACAGGACTCCACCGCATATCAACCTTGCCTGCTGCAGCCTGCCTGTGTGCAGCATAGCGACTGGTTTCATTGGCAAGAAGGGTGTACAGCTCCTCTGGGAACATCAAATTCAGGAAGTCCATCTCTGTGCTCTTTGAGGCCAAGTTGTTTACTGGCCCCACAAAGTCCTCAGTGTGCACAGTTTGGAGGTGTTTTTCCCACGTGATCTTACGTGGTAGGCATGCTCAAGGTACCTTACTGGGTCACCTGGAACAGTTGGGAATGGAAAGTGCTGCAGGGTTGAGAGATGCTCTCTCAATGTTGTTGCCAATTGTACTGCATGCAGTTCTTAGTGAACTACTAACAGACGTTCCCTGCTGAGGCACAACCATGTCATTGCCTGACAAGGAGCTACTTCGACTCATATGTATTGGATTTTCTCAGTCCCAATCACCATACTCTGGACTACTTTCAACGTCCTGCACAGGCAAAGAAACATCCACATCCTTGTCAGCACTTGCAGTGTCATGCACTGTGGAGAACTTCATAGGTGTGTCAATCATACCACACACTTTCTTGAACACAGATAAAGGCAAGGCATCGTCTGCATCAAACTCTGACTGCACTGGGTGGCCATCTTGTGTGGCCACCTTCATTAGAAGTGCAAGTGCACCTCATCCTCACTGTCATGGTCAGTGCCATACTTGCGGGCCAGGTCTGCTTTGGCAAGTCATAGTGGTCTTTCTGGAATGGAGGGCACAGAAGCATCATCTGTATCATAGGCAATGGACTTGTCATGCAGACAGGCGAGTGGAATCTCATCCTCTGTCATGATCTTCATCCTCACTCTGGTTGGCATTATGTGGTGGCTCAAGGTACATACCTGTGTCTGAACCACTGCTACAGTCATCAGAGTCTGTTTCCGCAGCCAACAGGTAAATCCTGCTTCCTTTCTCCTCAAAAGATGGCATCTTCTTGGGGGCTGTGTTGGTTTACACTTGAAATCACACCTGAAAATCACAATGGTATACAACATTCTGATTTAATATACCTGCACGTTAAAAGCAATGCACCAGAAAACTATGTATTGACTGTGTGATACAGGAAATTACTACATGATACGATGTTCAAGTGAAGTAGTTCACAAAGCTATGAAGCATATATAACTACAATGCACAACGGCCATTAAGATACATTGTTCATTATGGTAAAATGAATAATTAACAGGGCTAAACAGTCCTATGAAAAGAGCAAGAACATTTTCTCATATCAAAAAAAAAAGAAAACTGAACGTATTCAGCCATACACACACACACACACACACACACACACACACACACACATAAATGTGTGTGTGTGTGTGTGTGTGTATATATATATATATATATATATATATATATATATATATATATATATATATATTTATATATATATATATCCAGTGTAAAATATATAGGAGTCACCAGACCAAGGCAGGTGAAGATAAAGTTCAATTTTAATCCACAGACAAAGTACAAATAATGGTGAGCGCTTTCATAGCAAGAGCTACTTAATCAGACAGTGAAAATCATTACTCACTCATATTTAAAAGTTACAAACAGCCAATCTGAACCAAAGTTTAATTATGACAATACTATTAAGCTGTAAATTAACAACAATATAACAAACATACTTAAAGTGCCAAGTCTAGTCTGTAGTCCTAGAATAAACCTATAAAATATATTTAAAATATATTTAAAGTTACATTTAAAATGTTTTATCTGCGCAATGGTTTGAGTAAGTACAGGTTTAATAGAAACTTTGTCAGTTAGGCCCCTGCCTATATTATCCCGCATCCTAATGATCCATTCAAGTTCCTTATTTTCTACCAGGTTCTTTATAGGGCCACCTCTACAACCTATTTTGATTTTCTCTACTACCATGAATTTAAATGTTTGTGTTGTTTCTGATGCCATCACGTCTCTTGCTAGGGCATTAGTCTCTGGCCTCCTATATATATCATAAACATGCTCCCTGATCCTATCACAAAACCTCTGTGTGGCCATACCTTTATAAAATGGGCAACATACATTACAGTGAGCTAAATATACAATATTTGTGGTATTACAGTTAGCTGATTGTTTAAAGTAAACAGTCTTCCTCGTATCTGGGTGTTCAAAACATCATTTCTCATCAATATATTTACAATAATTGCAGGAATTACAGGGAAAGGTTCCATGATTGTGTGTTATGGGTTCAGTATTCAACTCATGGTCATATCTAGGTCCATATAAAAGCCTCTTAATGGATTTCTTGTTTTGATATGCATATCTGGGGTTATCTCCTACCAGTGTTTTAACCTTTTCATCTGATCGGAGTATATTCCAATTTCTGGAGTAAATCTCCTGTAACAGCCTAATGTTACTTGCATACTTAACTGAAATCCTCAGGGGGTTCGTTTTGCAGTTTTTTGTTCATAAACTTTATTCGGACTGGAGAAATAAGGTTTCCCTATGCTATTCTTGATGGAGAGTGTATTAGAGGTGATGGACCTAATTTCCTTTTTATTATACCCTCTCTCATGAAATCTCCCTTCTAGTTGGTGCAGTTCACTTACAAATTTCTTATCTTTGGCTGTTAATCTAGATGTTCTTAGTACTTGCCCTTTTATCACATTTCTGAACACATGCTTGGGATGCATACTGTGTTTCTGTAACATTCTTTATGAAATATCTCAGTATAGAATTCACCTGTGCTTGCCCTAGTAATACTGACATTTAGAAATTCAACACATTTATTTGAACTATGAGCTGTAAACCTCAAAAAATGTGTGCTATTATTTATATCCCTCGGGAAGTGTTGTAGGGTTTATGCACCTCCTTCCCATAACAGGAAGAGGTCATCTACAAACCTTCGATAAAAGATTATTTTCTCAGACCATACTCCTGCAAGAATATTTAGTGATTCCCATTTAGCCATAACCAGGTTGGCGTAGCTATTAGCACAAGAAGTGCCCATAGCCACGCCACCTTTTTGTCTGTAAATGTTATGTTCAAACATAAACACATTATTCTCCAGTATGGTTTTCACCAAAAAGCAGAGATCATTTACCATTCTAGATTCATACATTCCGTCTTCCTTTAAATACTGATGTAAAAACTCCAGACCTACCCTATTAGGTATTACAGTAAAAAGAGATTGCACATTTAAGGTGACCATTAAGCAGTCCATTGTTGGTGTAAAACTATTAGTGAATGCATGTAGCTCTACTAAGAATTGTTTAGTGTCTCTAAGGATAGAGTTGTTCCTTGCCAATACAGGTTTCAGGTGGTGGTCTACATATAATGATAGTGGCTCTGTACACCACCCCTGTCCTGCCACTATCGGTCTCGTGGGTGAATTAAGGGGATGCTTATGTATCTTGGGTAATCCCTGTATCACTGGTATGATAGGATCATCCACAATGAAATAGTTGTATAGGTCCATAGTAATCTGACCACATTGCATGCATTGAAACAGATCATTGCGCATTCTGCAAATGTATTTCTCAATTTTAACATGGTCTATCTTTTCATACACTCCATCACTTAACATACTGTACATCACATCCTTATAGAAAACGTAATCCATAACCACCAATGGTCCCCCTTTGTCAGCTGGCCTAAAACAAATATTCTTGTCCTTATGTAAAACCTCAAGTGCTTCCCTTTCACCTTTCTCCATATTAACAAAGCATTTAGTGCGTTCCTTATTATCATACATGGAATATATATCATTGTTACATGCTTTTTCAAATGTTTCAATTGCACCCATAGTGATGGGCATATAACCACTAGCCTTCTTGAACAAATTAAAGTCCTTATCGCTTACATTAACATTTTGAAACTGCATTTTCAACATTAAATTTCTAGGTAACGTCTTTAGTTCAAGTATGTTTTCAGTTAGCGTCATACAACTGGCCGGTATAAAACTCATACCTTTACTTAGAACAGTCTCTTCCACTTCATTCAATTTACGGCTAGAAATATTCCATATCAAAGTCCGTTTTTGGTTTGTCACATTTTCTTTATATTTAGAACATTCTCTTCTTCCATGGAGGCCTTCCTCTTCAGGCCCTTCCCTGGTTCCGCTGGTAAAAATTTGGTGTGCGTATAAGGTACGGTAGGCTTATACGTTCTAAATCCTCACTGGGTTGGTTAATAACTCCATTGCTGTTAGCAGACTGAGCACTTTCTTTTCTGCGTGCTCTGGTCCCAGCAGGGGGTGTGGTTTTAATATGTAAGTCAGTTAACCTAGAACGGCCAGTCTGACTGGTAAAAGTAACTTCCTGACTTCCCATCCCTTGTGTTGCATTATTATTTAAGGTGGTATTACTAATACTGACAGACGAATCAGTTATTACATTTTTCATAGGACACCCATTCATGTGCGAATGTAAATTGTTATTGTATTCTTCTCTTGGCCAGGAGAAGACCTGACCGGTAGCAAAATCATTGGTATCCCTCTGAATTTTCTTTTTCTTGTAATTCAGCAGTTGAGTTTCATAGGCATTGACTGTCTCAATGATGTGTTCAACCTTAATATCCACTAACGCTGAAGGGTATTTCTCATAGAGTTCTGTTTGCTGCTTCTCTGTGCTATCTGCCAGTTGCTCTTCCTCTGGTTTAAAAATACGGATAAGTAGCTTCATGTAATTATAACTGGTATCTAAGTTAATTTGTTGCCACTGTGCAAGCAAATCCTTATATACATTGCCATATGTTGGCATGTTTAAAATCCTTAGGCCACGAGGCACAATGTGTTGATTTAAACATGCCTCAAAGTGAAATCTCTGTAGCCGTAATCGCACTAGCTTACGTATGTCATTCTCCAGTTTATGCAAGCCTTTTCTCAATAGATGCAAGTCTTGAACACTATTAGATTCTGCTGTCAAAGGTGCTGCTGTAGGAATAAAAGTTAAAAGTGGATTCTCCTTCTCCTTGAATAAAGAGCACAGATTTCTTTGCCCCATCTTGTTATAGCTGTTCAGCTCCGGTAGTTGATCCAGTATAGGTACCTCAGTTGTACCTTCTGCCATGACCTAACACCACACAGAATAGTATCAATATAGAAGGAAAAGCAACACTGTGGTGTAGGCAAACTGGTCCTCCAAAAAGACTAGTATCCAGTGTAAAAAATATAGGAGGCACCAGACTAAGGCAGGTGAAGACAGGACCTCTCAACCGTCCCAAATTACTTGTTTTTTTACCAAGTTTTGGGGTCCCAATAATGGGGTGCCACGATTCCCGAGTAGCACCCCATTATTTCTGATTTTTCAATCTATTTTTATTTTTATTTTTGCGCTTTTGGAGCTGACGTCATCACGTGTGCGATGACATTGCTCCATCAGCATGCCGCACATCTGTTTGAAGGACTGACAACACAGAATATCTTAAGCCGCGCGTATTTACATTTACTTTCTAAGCCAATTGCCGTTCGGGCGCACAACACAGGATATCTTAAGCCGCATTTACAGCCGTTTGGGCAGGATTTACTTTCAAAGCTATTCGGGCAGGATTTCTTCAACTGCTGAAAGCCACATGTCTGTTGCAGGAGGATTAGCCATGCACTTTTGACTGCAGAGCGAGCTTGACAGCAGGTACCGTCTTCAGAATTAGTGGCTTTTGTGTGTGTGTGTGTGTGTGTGTGTGTGTGTGTGTGTGTGTGTGTGTGTGTGTGGATGGATGGGAAACACAGCAGTATTAAGGAGAGAAACTTGCTTTAGGAGTGTGTTTATAGCACAGAGAGGAACGTGGTGAAATGGCCTTATGTGCAAGTAGCATCCAGTATGAAACTTGATTTAGGAGTTTCTTTATTGCAGTAGAGAGAAATTAGCTTTAGGAGTGCGGTTACAGCAGCAGACAAAAAGTTGGAGAAATGGTCTTATGTGCAAGCAGCATCCAGTGTGAAGCTTGCTTAGCTTATGTTGTACTTGAGGCTCAATTTACTTTCATTGCTTTCTCTTTGGGCTGGAGTCATGGCTGCTGTGGGTGTGTGTGTGTGAGTATGGGAAATGGCAGTGTTAAGGAGAGAAACCTGCTTTAGGAGTGTGTTTACAGCAGCAGAGAGAAACTTTGAGAAATGTCCTTTTGTGCAAGACAAATGGCATTGCAATGTGAGAAACATGCTTATCATTCTGAATGTGAGAAACAGCATCCAGTACAAAGCTTGTTTAGCTTATGTTGCACTTAGGGCTCAATTTACTTTCCTTGCATTGCATTGTTTTCTCTTTGCACTTGATTTATTTTCCTTGCATTGCTTTTTCTTTGCACTTGAGTCACGGCTGCTCTGTGTGTATGGGAATGGAAATGACAGTGTTAACACTAAACAATATTATTAGCTTATCATTTTATTAATGTAAGTTACCTAGGCAATATATTCCTCAAGGGCAACAGGCACTTTATATGTCGATGAAACAATGAAATATATACTATAAAGCTGTTTGCTAGAAGCAACCTCTTCATTAGTTACAGATTTCTTTAATGTAGAATTATTTAGATGACTTTTACTTCAGCAGAGATTGTGCGTATTTACTGATACTGGTGGATTGTAGAAGTTTGAGTAGACTTTTATGATGGAAATGTTCTGAATTGTGCAGTTTTGTCATTATTGGTTCATGCATTTTGTTTCATTGCCTACTGGAAAAAATGTTCAAACAATAAATTTAAAATGCGCTCTAACTTAAGTCTAACAAGTGTGCTGTATTATACAAGGAAGGTGTATCAAAGAATGCATGTATGTTTCTTGTTTTGTGTGCAAGGGACTTTTGATTTGAAAACAGCCCAAAGGTAATATTTATCCACCACTGGCCAGATGCATTTTCTTTGGATGTGGTGTGGGTTTCAATGCTGTTTCAATGAATGTGAGTTAAAAGGGCAGATAAGTTTTAATGTCAGGTCTATTTTCATTGTGAGACAGTGTTGCTTTGTTTAGCAGATATCTACTAATGTTTGTGCGCTGTGTTATAAAATGTAAAAATAAAATCCAAATAATCATTGTAGAAGTAAAGCAGTATGCACACAATGTTTATGGTAAATAGGGTGAAATTACCAGGTTATAGGACATTGAAATGGCTGCAGGGGGACTCTGGTGCCATATTTTGGTTATCTGTTCTTCAGTTTGC